>NC_034600.1:9543633-9582248 GCF_900095145.1 Mus pahari
TCTCTCTCTCTCTCTCTCTCTCTCTCTCTGTCACACACACACACACATCCTTTATCTTTTCAATAAGCCTTAAGCAGCACAAGATCAGGGCAGCTGACTACTTTCCATGTTTTGGCTTCATAGGAAGTTGAAAACCATCCTAGGTTATAATGAGATCCCATCTCAAATATCCATCACCATCACCAACACCACCTCCATATGACACAACAAGATACTAGGCCTGCTATTTCCTTGAACTGTTTGTCAGAATTATATTTGTAAATGAAAATTCTTGAGATACAAAAAGCAGGCTTGCTTTCTATTTCCTGTCATTTGGAAGAGTCCAAAATTTTGTATTTTTGTTTTAGCTTCTCTCTTGGTGTACTTATATTACCTCTATAGGTGTTGGGGGCAAGGGAGCCAATGCTGATAGGCTGGTACTGTGCTATGATTAATCAGTTCCCTTCATTGTCTTTGACCTAGAAGTTTTGTTCTCTTGCCAGTTTCCAAAAAACAGTAATAAACGGATTTGCTTCTAAATAGGGAATGGATAATCAGACCCTTTATTGATGGTTGAGTCTTTATCAAGAGATCATCATTTTTTCATTCTGACTTCTCATGTCTGCTTGTCACAGCACCTGGATTTTCAGAGATGTCCTTGGAGTTTTGTCTGGACATTAACTTTCTTGTTTTGTTTAAACAATTAGTACTATGATTCATTCAGTTGTTTAAGTCAGATTCCTTCAATTCTTGATAATTACCATATCTTGTTTAACTTCTTAACATAGCATCTTTCCCTGTCTTCACTTGCATTAATTTAGCTTCTGTTTGATAATCTCCTAATTAGCTTACTGTAATTCTTACTGCTCTGTGCTGAATTGTGTTCCCAAGTTCAAATTCAAAATGTAATCTTTCTTGAAATTGTGTTTAGAGATGGGCTTCTTAAAGAGATGATTAAAGTTAAATGTAAATGCCATGGTGGGGCCCTAATTGTGTGACAGAGTTTTTTCCTCTCCAGGTGTTTATATCTGAGAGATGACCATGTAGGACAGTGAGAGGGTAGGATGGAGTGGGGTGGGGCAGGGTGTGTGGGGGCGGGAGCAAAGGAGGACTTCACCAAGAACTAGACTAGCATATAGTTTGATCATGGACTTCTAAGCCTTCAGAGCTGTGAGTTCTGTTGTTTGACCTATTCTATCTGTGGTATTTTTACTTCATTTCTTGTCCCATCTCAACTTACCCAGCTCAACGTGTTTGAGCTATATTAATCTACTGACTTAAAAAAAATCATGCTGTTTTATATTTCTAGTACTCTTCTCAGGCAAAGAGCATATGATGCCAGCTGTGTGCCGTACCACCTATTGACTTGACGTGTAGTCCAACCTTTAACAGTGCGTTCTTTGATTTGTGTGATAGAATATCCCTTCTCACTTTCATGCCTCATGTCCTTTTAAAGCAGCTATCCTACAACATGTACAGTGCTTTATATTTATTAGTTCTCCAGCCTTTCATAACACTGGTTTAAAAGTTTGATATCACCAAGCTTTCATTCCATTCCCTTCCCCCCATTTGGAATCATTAAAAGATTGTACACAAATGGAGACTGAAAGGAGAAAAAATGTACACAGCAAACCTAATATTGCTTATCAAACTATCTGAGAGTTGAGAAACTTCAGTTGAGAAAATACCTCTATAAGATTGATCTGTAGGTATTTTAAAATTATTTATGTGGGAGGGCCCATCCTGTTGTGTCCAGTGTCATCCATGGGCCCTATCAGGTTCTTGGTTCTATAAAAAAATCAGGCGGAGCTAACCATGAGGAGCAAGTCAGTAAGGAGTACTGCTCCATGCTTCAGCTTCAGCTCCTGCTTACAGGTTCCTGCCTTGCATGAGTTCATGCCCTCAGTGCTCTTGATACTGAACTGTTGTTGGAATTGTGAATGAAACAATCCCATTCCTCCTCATGTTGCTTTTGGTCACAGTGTTTCATCAGAGGAATAGCAACCCTAATTGAGATAGCTTTTTAGCTACTTCACAGCGACAGTCCATTTAGCATGCAACAAGAACCAAGACATTTCTGTTTCCAGAAAATAGGTAGGTTTACATTAATACTTTAATAGTCTATCGTATACATTGCAGTGAGTTGTGATTCTTAGAATGGTGTAAACATCCTACTTTGTTTTGTTGTATCCAAACTGAAGAATGTACCTGCTAAAGTAGTGTTTTTATTTATTTTTGAGAGTTTCATACTACTGTATAAATTATTTTCATTATGTTCACACCCAAGTCCTCTAATGTATTTTATAACATTTTAGGAAGATGGTGATAGCAAGTCACAAAACTAGATATGATCTTCACTGTGTACCCAGTGCTGGGGGGCTACTGTGAATGAAACTCCACAAGCTCATGTGTTTTCTTCTACCCGGCACTGCTTTGGGACACTGTAGAAAAGCTGGAGGTGCAGCCTCACTGGACAGCATAGTTAAAGGTTAAGAGAGCCTAATGGGCTGTCCTGCATCTGTCCTGTTATGGTTAGTATTCTGTTTCTTGATCTACAGAGGCATGTCTGCCTGCTTCTGCTGCTACCAGGGATAACCTTGCTTCTGTACTTGGAAGCCAGAGGTCACAGGAAGCCTTTCCTCCCTAAGCTGCCTCTCTCCTGGTAGTTTGTTACAATGACAAGAAAACGGATAGTTTATACACTTTATTTATTTTTTATTTTAGTTTTCTGCTTTTTGTTTGTGTCTGAACTAACATCTGGTAATAACAAATCATACAGGTGCTTTGTGGTTCTGGTGTAGTTTCCCCTTTAAGAGCAGTTAATCATGTTCTTTACACTCGCCCTCTAGCTTTCAGAGAAATGGAATGGGATGCATTTTGTTCTTTGCATTTAAGCACTATTTCTTTCTTTCTTCTTTTTTTTTTTAGATTAATTTATTTTTTTTCTTTATTTTCTTGATTTACATTTCAAATGCTATCCCGAAAGTTCCCTATACCACCCCGCCCCTGCTCCCCTACCCACCCACTCCCACTACTTGGCCCAGACCTTCCCTTGTGCTGGGTCATATAAAGTTTGTAAGCACTATTTCTAAAATGCATACTTCACATGGTGGTTACATCGTCATTGAACCACTGAGTGGTTTTACTGTCTGATTAATAAAGAAGTTTAGTATGGGATGACTGCTTGACTTTCATGGATTCCAGACCTCATACACCATCCTGACTCTAAAAGCTTAGACATCTCTTTCTTTTTCTTATCCCTTTGAAGATCTGATAGAACTTTGCACTAAACCCATCTATTCCTTGGCTTTCTTTGGTTGGGGCACTATTAATGACTGTTTCTATTTCTTTAGGGGATATTTGACTATTTAGATCATTAAACTGATCCTGATTTAACTTTGGTACCTGGTATCTGTCTAGGAATTTGTCCATTTCATCCAGGTTTTCCAGTTTTGTTGAGTATAGGCTTTTGTAGTTGGATCTGATGATTTTTTTGCATTTCCTCAGATTCTGTTGTTATATCTCCCTTTTCATTTCTGATTTTGCTAATTAGGATACTGTCCCTGTGTCCTCTAGTTAGTCTGGCTAAGGGTTTATCTATCTTGTTGATTTTCTCAAAGAACCAGCTCCTGGTTTGGTTGATTCTTTGTATAGTTCTTTTTGGTTCCTCTTGGTTGATCTCAGCCCTGAGTTTGATTATTTCCTGCCTTCTACTCCTCTTGGGTGAATTTGCTTCCTTTTGTTCTAGAACTTTTAGGTGTGCTGTCAAGCTGCTAGTGTATGCTTTCTCTAGTTTCTTATCCCTATCCTTTCTTTCCCTACTGAGATTATATTACTTCTCTACCTCACATAGAATATGCCTGCAGATGTCACTACTAAGAGGAAGGTGGGAGAAGGCTGTTGGAATGACACTTAGATGTTACTTTCCATGAACTCTTTTCAAAGTGAGCAAAATAATTCAAACCACCCATTCAGGAACCAGGAGAATCTTTCTTCATGCACTTAATTGGGGAAAGTGACCAGGAGAGCATGTACTAATAAAAGGTTCTGTCTGCTATCTAGAAAATGCCTTTACACTATTTGTTTTTAATGAAATCATAATAGCCTTAATCATTTTGTTTTCACAATTGTTTCTCAGAGTATACAGTTAAAAATTAATAAACTATAGCTGTGATACAACTAGGAGAGAATAGTAAGCTTAGTAAGGAAGCAAAGGTAGAAACACGCATTTTCTATATGAATAGCACTATGAGTTGTAACAAAGAATTTTAATTTTTCCATAACATTAACAAGCATTGCAGTCAGCAATTTTTAAAAACACCAAAGCCTTCATTAGCTAATTTTGAAAAATTATCCTGATTTTAACCTCTAAATTGAGGAATGAGAGAGGAACAGGTGAGGTTTCCTGCTGAGTTTGATTAGTGGGTTAGGAGAGCAAGTAAGGTAAACAAAACAATAACGTAGCTATAAAAAGCACTATTTCATAGCTAAGGGCGATTAAGGAACAGTTATTTGTAGCAGATTTTTGTTAAAAGTAAGCTAATAGTTCATACTGACAAGGAGCCTACAGAGTAACTGAATAAACAAATAAAGGTGTGACTACCCAGTTCTCCATATGCTGACATTTAAGGTAATGTGTTAATTAATCAGTTTTTAAAGAATTAGCTCAATATACATACATTTATGAAAAAAATAACAGCAAAGAATTCATCATATATTGCCCAAATACATTATTTTCTGTTTTCATAAAAATGTTTGTTGTCTGTTGAAGGTTAGGAGCATATTCTCTCACTGAGGCCAGATCAGGCCTGTGTGTTGCTGCTGGATATGTGTTGGTGTTGGGGAACTCCTACCACCTGGTGTGACCTTCCTAGTTGGTGGTTCAATGTCTGAGAGATCTCAGGTTAGTTGAGACTGCTGGTGACCTATGGGGTCATGCTCCTCCTCAGCTTCTTCCAGTCTTTCTTTCATTCAACCACAGGGGTCCCCAACTAATAAGTTGGGTGTAAGTATCTGCCTGTGTCTCAGTCAGCTGCTTGTTGGGCCTCTCAGAGGACACCATAGCATCAGTAACAGTATCAGGCCTTGGAGCCTTCCCTTGAGCTGGATTTCAATTTGGGCGAATCCCTGGACGTCCTTTCCCTCTGTCTCTTCTCCATTTTTGTCCCTGAAATTCTTTTAGACAAGAATAGTCGGGCTGGTGAGATGGCTCAGTGGGTAAGAGCGCTGACTGCTCTTCCAAAGGTCTTGAGTTCAAATCCCAGCAACCACATGATGGCTCACAACCACCCATAATCTGTAATGAGATCTACTGCCCTCTTCTGGTGCGTCTGAAGACAGTTACAGTGTACTTGTGTATAATAATAAATCTTTGGGCTGGAGTGAGCAGAGGTCCTAAATTCAATTCCCAACAACTACATAAAGTTTTACAACCATATCTGTACAGCTACAGTGAACTCATATACATAAAATAAATAAATACATCTTCAAAAAAAAGAAAAACACATTCCAACTGTTTAAAAAAAAGAATAGTCTCGGTTAAAGTGTTTGACTGTGGGATTTCAACTCCATCCCTCCACTTGATGCCCTGTCTTTCTACTGGAGGTGGACTCTACAAGTTCCCTCTCCCCACTGTAGGGCGTTTCATCTAAGGTCTCTCCCTTTGAGTGCTGAGAGTCTCTCATCTGGCACATTCTAGAGGGTTCCCCCACCTCCCACCCCCCAAGGTCACATATTTGCATTTATTCTGCTGGCTCTCAGAGCTTCTCCCCTGTTCCCCCTAATACCTGATCATGCTCCCCCTTTACTCTCCCCCTCCTCTCTCCCACCCAGTTCTCTCCCTCCCTCTGCTTCCCTTGATTGTTTTTTCTTCCTCCCAAGTAGGATCGAAGCATCCTCACTTGGGCTCTTCTGCTTGTTAACCTCCTTGAGTTCTGAGGATTATATCCTGGGTAGTCTGTACTTTTTTGGCTAATATCCACTTATTAGTTGAGTATATACCATGCATTTCCTTTTGGGTCTGAGTTACCTCAATCAGGATGACATTTTCTAGTTCCATCTATTTGCCTGCAAAACTCATGATGTCCTTGTTCTTAATAGCTAAGTAGTATTCCATTGTGTAAATGAACCATATTTTCTGTATTCATGATTCTGTTGAGGGACATCTGGGTTGTTTCCAGGTTCTGGCTATCACAGATAAGGAGCAGGTGTACCTATGTTAAACTGAGGCCTCTTTTGGGTATATGCCCAAGAGTGATATAGCTGCGTCTTCAGGTAAATCTGTTTCCAATTTTCTGAGGAACTTCCACATTGATTTCCAGAGTGGTTGTACCGTTCCTCTTTCCCTACATCCTTGCCAGCGTTTGCTTTCACCTGAGTTTTTGATCTTAGCCATTCAGATTGGTACAAGATGTAATCTCAGGGTCATTTTGGTTTGCATTTCTCTGACCCCTAAGGACTTTGAACAGTTCTTTAAGCACTTCTAGGCCATTTGAGATTTCTCTGTTGTGAATTCTCTATTTAGCTCTATATCCCATTTTTTGATTGGGTTGCTTGCTTAATTTTTTGGACATTTGCTTCTTGAGGAATATACATACACACACACATATATGATGTAGGGTCAGTGAAGATTTTTCCCAATCTGTAGGGGGCTAATTTAAATTAAAATTTAGTTCCTTAGCAGTTGAATATTTAGAATGTCATATACATAGCTCTGAGGAGTTCACGTCCTTCAAGTGAGTAATTATGCTCAAAGTGCACTGCAAGTTCATACCCATCTTTTGTCTATTGTGACCATCTATACCTTTCATGCTATTCTTTCCTATTGCAATTGTTAATGTGTACATGAGCTGTAAGTGAAAGGAAAGAGTAAAGCATAGTGAGTATTAATATACTATATATTAATATTAATATATTATTCATCAGGGTTCTTTCTAGCTTCTAGCTATTATAAATAAGGCTGCTATGAACATAGTGGGGTATTTGTTCTTGTTATATGTTGCAGCATATTTGGAATTATTCGAAGGAGTGGTATATCTGGGTCCTCAGGTAATACTATGCCCAATTATCTGAGGAACCGCCAGACTGATTTCCAGAGTGGTTATACCAGCTTGCAATCCCACCAACAATGGAGGAGTGTTCCTCTGACTGGTGTGAGGTGGAATCTCAGGGTTGTTTTGATTTGCATTTCTCTGATGATTAAGGATGTTGAACATTTCTTTAGGTGCCTCTTGACCATTCGAGTTTCCTAAGTTGACAATTCTTTGTTTAGCTCTGTTCCCTACTTTTTAATAGGGCTATTTGATTATATGCAGTCTATTTTCTTCAGTTCTTTGTATATATTGGATATTAGCCCTTTATTGGATATGGGATTGGTAAAGAACTTTTCCCAATCTGTTGGTTGCAGTTTTGTCCTATTGACAGTGTCCTTTGCCTTACAGAAGCTTTGCAATTTTATGAGGTCCTATTTGTCAATTCTTGGTCTTGGAGCATAAACCATTGGTGTTCTGTTCAGGAAATTTTTCCCTGTGCCCATGTATTTGAGGTGAAATCATGAAATTCTTAGGCAAATGTATGGAACTCAAAAATGTAATTCTGTTGATGTTCTGCTAGATCTTTCCATAAAATTTAAAGCATTCTATCTTCTGTTTCTCAATGAGTTTAGGATAAATTCCTTGGTATGGCCTGTCCAGCCTGTGTAGCGTTCAGGCCTAGATAGCATAATTATCCTCTGCAGTGTGCTCTAGGCAAGCTTTTATGGACTGGTGGAATAACTTGAAGTTGTTTTCCTCAGTCTTAATATGATTTTTTTTTTGTAATAAATTCTTCCTCCCTCCCTCTCTCCTTCCTTCCCTCCCTCCTTCCCTCCCTCCCTCCCTTCCTCAGTCCCACCCTCTCTGCCGTCCTGTCTTCCTTTTTTCCATCTTCATATAGCTGTTACTTACCTCTTAGATAAATGTCCTTTTAATGAAACCTTTTCAGATCTTGGCCTGGATAGCATAGATGAAGAGTCCAATACTTACTATCAAGATATATTGTATTTGTTTTTAAGTTTAAAATGTTTTTCTGTGGGGTGGTGGTCTATGAAAGGAAGCCTGAGAAGGTCCAGCTAGGGCTTGAGGCCTGGGGTATCCAGAGGGAAGGTAGGAACTTCATCTGCTCCTGATTCCAGGGCCCTGTCACATAGCCACAGCCCCCCCCCCCCAAGTTAATTCTGGCCATCAGTCACATAGGGCCATGTAGGTGAGGCCTCTCATGCCAAGCAAATAGGCAATACCTGCTGTCAGATCTAACCTACCACAGAACTGTATATAAGATCCTGTCCAGAAGGAATAGTGTTTGTGAGAATTCCTCTCTTGTCTGAGTGCATCTGTCACAAGAGCTGTAACACTGCCTGGGAAGAGAAAGCTCTCCCAAAGCTTTTGCCAGCAGTAGTTCTCCAGCACTATGCTTGCTAACCAGCCCTGCACTGGCTCAGCTCTGCTAGCCAGTGCAGCATGTGGGCTCAACAATGGCTGCTGGGGCAGTGGCACCAGAGCAGAGGTGCAGTGGCAGCACTCCCCCTCCCTGCTTGTGCCCTTTCCCCTTTGCTTGAATCCTCCAGCTGGGACAGGTCAGAGGTCTTAGTAGATCGACATTTCTCCATGTAGTTTTTTGTACTCATATGAATTAAAATAGCATTCCTGGTGTCTGGCTCAGCCTCCTGCAAGGCTGTAGTCATCAGATACCTACTCTAAGTACCAGTTAGCTTCAGCTTTGTCTTACCTTGAAAAGTACTATCGCCTACTCAAAATGCCATCCAGTTTAATTCAGTGAAAGACCCTCTTCATTAGGTCAGACCCTTTATGACCGCATCACCTTGCAGTGATGGAATCCACCAGCTGTGGAACAAGCCTTCAACACATGAAACTTGGGGGACTCTATATTCAAAACATAACATGCACGAAAAACTTAGACCCAATGATACAGTTAAAAGGAGTTTTGTAATATTTTAGATATAGTATTGTAGTTATGTAATATGAAATTTTTATTTTTAATGTAGTTGTATCTTTAAAATTTTTAGGACAATCTACTCATTATAATCGTCTAAATGATTGTTCCTAACATGTTAGACTCTGTATATGAA
The DNA here is from genome assembly GCF_900095145.1 of Mus pahari. NCBI lineage: Eukaryota > Metazoa > Chordata > Mammalia > Rodentia > Muridae > Mus > Mus pahari. The sequence continues at coordinate 9,552,737 of NC_034600.1, forward strand.
ATAAGTTGAGCATTTAGGAAGATAATCACATCCCTCAAAAGTAATTTGTAGTAAATTAGTTCTTTTATAATTATCCCTCAGGATGATTTGGGTAGGTAATATTTACAATTAATTTAAGATAATGACTTATTTCCCCAAGAAAATATAGATAATTTGTAATTTAAAAACTACATTAATGCTATGTTAAATTTTCTTATACAGGAATAACCAATTTAAAAAATTTTTAGTACAAATTCTAACACTGATATGCCCTTTGCATACGGAGCTGTTGTCCATCCTAAGAATACTACTATTGTTTTCTGAGGAATTTTTGTGTCCACTCTTCTACCTGTATAACTATTTTTCCTGTAACACAAATTGCATCTTTTATTTCCTTTGAATTATGTACAGGAACTCTTAAAAATCTTTTCAAATGCTTGTTTCAGAGAAAAAGGAGGGTGGGATTTCCTGGCATGACTCCTTTCATAGATCAAAAAATCTTTGAATCAGTTGCCATTTTATTTGATACTTATATTTTGATCACTAATTGTTCTCTACATGTCTCTAGTGGGGCAGGGAGCATAAATTGACAGGAAAAAGCACTCACCACTAGACCTAAAAAACCTAAGTTTGAGTCCCAAAAACAGCATGGTAGAAGGCCAGAACCAAATTACAGATGCTGCCCTTCTACCTCCACAGGCAGACTGTGGTACTCAGTACCCCATTTCATGCATAGTAAACCAATAAATGTAAAAAATTAGGCGCGATGTTATAGATTCTTTCTTTTATTGGATATTTTATTTATATTTCAAATGTTATCCCATTTCCCACTTTCCCCTGCCCCAGAAACTCCCTATCCCATCTCCCTCCTTCTTCTATAAGGGTATGCTACTACCCACCCACCCACTCCTGACTCCCCACCCTCACATTCCCCTACACTGTGGCATTGAGGCTTCACAGGACCCAGGGCCTCTTCTTCCAATGATGCCCGACAAGGCCATCCTCTGCTACATACATGGATGGAACCATGGGTCTCTCCATGTGTGCTCCTTGGTTGGTGGTTGTACTGGCTAGTTTTGTGTCAACTTGACACAGGCTGGAGTTATCACAGAGAAAGGAGCTTGAGTTCCAGTCCTGACTTCCTTGGTGATGAACAGCAGTATGGAAGTATAAGCTGAATAAACCCTTTCCTGCCCAAATTGCTTCTTGGTCATGATATTTGTGCAGGAATAAAAACCCTGAGTAAGACAAATTGGTACCAGGAGAGGGGTATTCGTGTGACAACCTGACCATGTTTTGGGGAGGACTGTGGAAGGACTTTGGAACTTTAGGCTAGAAGATCCATTCGTTGTTAAGAGCTCTGTGGGATGTTGTGTAGGAGCTTGGAAGATAATGTTGAGAACAGTGCAGAAGATGGNNGCCTGGCTTGTGAAATTTCAGAGGGAAGATTAAAGACTCTTTTCAGGGCCATTGCTATTTTGATTATGACGATTCTGTGGTTATGGTTAGCTGGGGCTGAAGAACCAGCTGTGATTAACAAGATATCAGAACTACTAAAGCAAAACCTTTGCATTACTGGGACTATTGATGCTTGTTAGCTGGAGCTATATATTAGCGGTGATTAAGAAGAGACCAGCATCATTGAGGTGACATCTTCTGGGAAGTGTTTTCTGAGAGCACAGAGGCTGTGTTCCAGAGATAATCAAGGTTGTACCTTGTGTTGTGGCTTGACTTAATAATGTGTAGGAGTTACCCATGTGGTACTGGTTTTGAAGGCATGAAGGGGTCATGCAGAGCAGCTGAGGCTCGGCACTGTGAGAGGCCATGGAAGGCTGTTGGTGAAGGTGCAGACTCAGTTGCAATTGATGGCCCAGGACTGAAGGGGTCATGGAAAGGAGTTGATGCTTGGCACCATGAAGAAAGCCTATGAGAGGCTATTGTTGAAGCCACTTTACAGTGGAAGACAGCAGCATTTCGGAGATGCCAGGACAATGAGATGACTACCAAGAATAGCAGCAGCAGTGGACTACAGGTATCGGGAGCATAGAAGACAATATGTCCACCTCACACCATTCAGAATAGCTAAGATCAAAAACTCAACTGACAGCAGATGCTGGCAAGGATGTGGAGAAAAAGGAACACTCCTCCATTGCTGGTGGGATTGCAAGCTGGTACAACCACTCTGGAAATAAATATGGTGGTTATCCCCTGGAAATGGAATAACATTTGAAATGTAAATAAAGAATATATCCAATTTTTAAAAAAGGAAAAAAATTAGTACAACAAAACAGGACATCAGTGTCACCAGTGCCAAAGCTCCAAGGTCATGGAATGGGGACATAAAGATTGAAGAGCAGTGCTATGCTCTGAGCATGACATGGCTCTTACACTCAAACTCAAAACAGCATTTCATCATGGGTGAGGAGGTGTCTTGATGTCCCACTTCTTCCTCAGTGGCTTTTGTTGTTTGCCACATTTTCTTGAGTGTAATGGTCACTGGTAAATTGCTTGTGAACTAGTAAATAACCTGCACCCTTGTTCATGCAGATGAACTCAGTTAATAATAGATACACAGAGATGGAAAAGTAGAAGCAGACTATTTGTGAAGAAGGGCTTCAGCAGGAGTGGAAGATTGTGAGGGGACAAAAAGGGGATGAAATAACCAAATATAATATATACATTTATGAAATTGTCAAAGACTGAAAACCATTACTACAAGAGAATAATAATGACTTGTATTTCAGTATGTGACTGTGTTTTACTATTATCATTAAATTTATTAATTTGAGTTGAAAATTTCATAAAGTAGTAAGAAATAATATTCTGGAGTTTTATAGAGTGTACACCTGCATTTTTCCCTCTAAAGGTATACTTTGCAAATTTATAGTTAAATTTCACATTATATCATATATACATAGTTAAAGTATATAATAATATTGTTGCCAAGATTCCCTGGAGTCTTTCTTTATCATTAGGTTCCCTATAGTTCTGACAGTCACTGGTGCTTCCCACCTCATGTTCCCCAAATCTTAGATGCTATATACAATTATGGAATTTGTAGTCTTGTGAGATTCACTGCTCTTCCAGTATAATTATTTGAATATTCATAGAAGTGACTATATGGATTAGAATTTATTTATTTTTGTTACTGACCATTATTACATGGTATATAGTTTTACCATTTGCTAGTTGATAAAATTCCAGTTAGACAGTAGAATTTTAAAGTTTGTACAAAACTTTATGTTCAGGTTATATGTAGATGAATGTATATTTCTGTAGAATCAATCCTCAGATGTGTAACTGCTAGGTTGTATAGTAGATACATTTATGTATTTTGTGGCTTTTTTTCTCTTTTTAGTCTTTTATGTTTAGTTCTTATGCAGTTTTTTGTTTTTAGCGAATGGACCTGAATATAGGCCTATGATATGCCTTTCAGAGAAAAATATACTTGTTAGATAATTTTGTCATAGCTCTATGTTTCATAGTTGAGGAAAAAAAAAAAAAAAGCCTTGCTAATGGTGTCCATTGAAGTACTCAGTCCAAATGTAACTCCTATCTAAGAAACCGAGACCTTGTCAGAGAATATTTCTTTGTCATCTTTAAATTTTATGATTCCTATTAAGAAAAGGCATGGGATATTACATACAAGTTATTGTGATTTAAGAACTTTTTTTTAAATTAATTGTTCCATTTGTTTACATCCCAAATGATTTCCTACTTCCTAGTTACCCCTCCACAAACCCCCATCCCACACCCACCCTTTCCTCCCTCCCCTTTGCCTCTATGAGGGTGCTCTCCTACCCACCGACCCTCTCCTTCCCTACCACTCCAGATTCCCCCTATGCTGGCCCATGAAACCTCTACAGAACCAAGGGGGCCTCCCTTCCCATTGATGTCAGTCAAGGCCAGCCTCTGCTACCTATGTATCTGGAGCCATGGATCCCTTCCTATACACTCCTTTATTGGTTGTCTAGTCCCTTGATGACTGGATGGTCTGGCTATCAGATGTTGTTCTTCCTATGTTGTTGCAATCCCCCTCTACTCCTCTAGTCCTCCGCCAACTCCCCCGCAGGGTTCCCGAGCTCAGACTTATCTTTGGCTCCAAGCATCCATATCTACATTGGTCAGTTGCATCCTGAACCTCCCAAAGAACAGCCACACCAGGTTCCTGTCAGTAAGTGTATCTTGGCAAAGGCATCAGTGTTGGGTTTGGTGTCTGCCGACAGAATGAATCCCTAGGTGGGGCAGTCCCTGGTTAGCCCTTCCTTCAGCCTCTGTTCCATTTTTTGTCCTTGTTCTTCCTTTGGACAGGAACATTTCTGGGTTAAAAACTTTGAGATGGGTGGGTGGCCCCATCCCTCTACTAGGGCTGTGCCTATCTACTGAAGGTGGTCTCTACAGGATCTATCTCCCCTTCTCATTTTAGCTAAAGTCATCCCCATTGGAGCCTGGGAGCCTCATTTCTCCAGAGTCTGATACCCTCCAGTGGCTATCACCAGTTCCTCATTCCCCACTGCTACATATTTTTATTCAATTTCCTGACCCTCTGTACCTCTCTTCCGTCCCCTCCAGTACCTGATACTGCACCCCCCATTTCCTCCCCCTCCTCTTTCCCTCACATACCCCCCCCCCCACCTCCCATGATTATCCTGTGTCCCTGCTCAATGCAGGACTGAAGCATGCACATCCTGGTCTTCCTCTTAAGTTCCATCTGGCCTGTGGGTTGTGTCATGGGCACTGTAAGCTTCTGGGCTAATCTTCACTTATCAGTGAGTACATACCATGTGTGTTCTTTTGTGTCTGGGTTACCTCAGTCAGGAGGATATTTTCTAGTTCCATCCATTTGCCTGCTCATTTCATGAAGTCATTGTTTTTAATAGCTGAGTAGTACTCCACTGTGTAAATGTACCACATTTTATGTATCCATCCTGTGTTGAGGGATATCTGGGTTTTTTCCAGTTTCTGGCTATTATGAATAAGGTTGCTATGAACATAGTGGAGCATGTGTACTTGTTATATGTTGGAGCATCTTTTGGGTATGTGCCAAGTAGTGGTATAGCTGGGTCTAAAGATAGAAATATTTCCAATTTTCTCAGGAACCGCAATATTGATTTACAAAGTGTTTTTACCAGCTTACAGTCCTGCCATCAATGGAGAAGTGTTCCTCTTCTCCATATTTGACAGTATCTGCTGCCACCTGCATATTTGATCTTAGCCATTCTGACTGGTGTGAGGCGGAATATCAGGGTCGTTTTGATTTGCATTTCCCTGATGACTAAAGATGTTGAACGTTTCTTTAGGTGTTTCTTGGCCACGTGAGATTCCTCAGTTGAGAATTCTCTGGACATGTTATGCCTTCATTTTCATTAAATTCTAACAAGTCTTTAATTTCTTTCTCTTTTGAGTAGATAGTTGTTCAGCTTCTACCTATATGTGGGCTTTCTGTTGTTCTTGTCATTATTAAAGACCAGGCTTAGTCCGTGGTGATGCAATAGAACACATAGGAGGTTTGTTTTGTGTCCGATTATATGGTCAATTTTTGAGGTGCCAAGAAGAAGGTATATTCTTTTGTTTTAGGGTGAAATGTTCTATAAATGTATGTTAAGTCCATTTGGTTTATAACTTCTTTTAATTTACTGTGTCTTGGGGCATAGATGTTCAGAATTGAGAGTTTATCTTGGTGGAGGGACTACACTCAAGAAAAAGCAAGAAATTAATCTTTTCATAACAAACCCAAAAGAAGAAAAACACACAAACATAATTCCACTTCTAACAACGAAAATAACATGAAGCAACAATCATTGGTCCCTAATATCTCTTTATACCATTGGATTTAATTCCCCAATAAAAAGACATAGACTAATAGACTGGCTACACAAACAGGACCCAACATTTTGCTGCATTCAGGAGCCACACCTCAATGATAAAGATAGACACTCCCTCAAAGTGAAAGGCTGGAAAACAATTTTCCAAGCAAATGGTCCCAAGAAACAAGCTGGAGTAATGATTCTAATATTCAACAAAATATACTTTCAACCAGAGAATATTTCTGATACATTGATACATTCAGCCACATTTCTAGGCCTTTAGTATTTTCTTATGCCTTATAGTTTTCATGGGTGGCTATCAAAAGTTACAATTCATACTACTGGTAGATTATCTAAATTGAAGACACAGAGTAAGCTTCAAAAGTGGATCTAGAGGGGAGACTAAATCATTAGACTTGGAATTTAAAGAAACTATAAATTGTCTCATATATATATATATATATATATATATATATATATATATAAAATACTTTTCATATATATATGTATATATATATATGTATATGAAAAGTATTTTATAAAAGAATCTAAAACATAATAATCTTTTGGTAAATTTGGATCAGATTGAAAATTTCTCAGTTTAATAAAGAATAACTCCCCAAAATATACAACTGCCATCATACAGGTGATAAACTATGTTTTCAGCCAGGTCAGGAGCAGGGAGGGTGCTTTTTATAGGCATTTCTTTCACCATAGTACTAGAAGTTGTAGCCAATGCAGTTGGAGTTGAAAAGGAAGCACAGTACAGGACATGAAGGAAGAAATAAAGCTGAAACATTTGTACATATGATTTGACCATATTTCAGGCAAGTAAACTAACCACAGATCCTCTCTTGGAATTAGTAACAATTGTAGGAACTGTACAGGAAACAGTTTTAGCGTTTTTTAAAAATTATCTTTGGGGATAGCATTTGAAATGTAATGAAGTAAATACCTAATAAAAATTGAAAAAAGAAAAAAAAATTATCAACTTACTGTAACCCAGCACTGAACAGGTACATTTTGAAAATACAATACCATTCATAATAATAACATATTACAATTTAATACTGCGATATAAACTTAATAAATAGGAACAAATGTGTGAGTAAAATAATAAACCACTGTTGAAATAAAAATTAAATAAATGGGGAAGTAGCTCATTTAAGTGACTAGGTTTGCAATCCTGGACATAGTATACTGGCTATATGCATTTTTTGGGCAACGGATATGTAAAATATCTCTATATATGCTAAACTTTCCTGTGAATTTAAGGGAACAAAAAAATTTCTGGATCTTTCCTGGGATGCAGTGATTTTGAGTATTTTATATATAAGTTCTTTGTTACTTGATATGATCTTAATACAGTGCATTTGGAATAGATTAACAGTGCATTGTTCATCAAGTGGCCAGCAACTTGTGTCTTCACAAGAAGTTCTCTCGCTTCAGTCTCATCTGCACTTTCTTACCTTTCTTTGGTTATACTCTGAGCTTTTACTGTTGCATTTGAGAACCAAAGATAAGCCTAAAACTTGGATTCTCTCTGAAGGTATAATGAGCTACCACCCCAGCCATTTGGCATATCACCCATGTTATTTTAGAAAAAAAAAATGCCTTTCAGTGGAATGAGATTATTTTACTTTAGCAATTTTCTATGTTATAAAGTTTAATTACAAGTTTAAGTGAACAGAAGTAAATTTGTACCCATATGGCATTAAAGTATGTTAACTTTAGGGGAGAGAAATAATATGAATAATTCTTTGAGATGTTTTTCTGTGCCAAAAACAAAAGCATAATATTTAAAATTGTCTCTGCACTGAAATGTACCTGTCTAAGTAAAGAATAATATGTTGTATGCTGTTTGTTTTTCTTGGAACATGGTCGGTTCCAAAAGTAGAATGAACCTGTAGCTGAGTTTTAGAGGCATCACAGTTACTGGGCGTTCACTCTATTGTGAATTTCCTATATTTCTATTGATGTCATTAAACATAAGCATATTGCATTCCAGAATCATTTAGCTATCCTTACTCACATTGACAGTTGGTGCATTAGTTCATGTTAAGTGGAATATCTCTTTAAACTATTCTTGGCATTTCCTAGATTAGGCGAATTGTGAATTTGATTATTAAAATTAACCTCTTATGTTCATCTGGTATGTTATTCTGAGCCAATGTCCTTTTGTACTCAGTTTTTTATGCTCTGAAAAAATATTTTATTCAGGTAGATATTTAATGTAAAATATATTTTGCATATGATGTCATTTTCAGTATATGTTATTTGTTTTTATGTACAAATATTTTATAAATATATATTGTATGAGCCAGAAGAAATATTGATATACTGTGTTTGTCTTTGTACATACTTGTTTTGTCTTTCACTCTTTACAGGTGATTAATAACATTTATGTTAGATTCTATTATTGCCCAAAAAGATAAATAATAGTTCATTTCCAAAGAATATGGCAATTGGTCTGTACCTATCCTTCCACACACCACTATTTTTTAATACTTCCAGGTTCTAAGAATATTTTGTTAAATTAAAGGAAAAATGTCGTTAAAAATGAAACAAAACAAAGAAGCAAAACTGTTTGGCCGTTCTGTCACAGCAGGTGGCTTTGTCATCATACTCTGTTTTACTCCTCCACAGGGATCTTGAACTGGTGGCCTTGAGCCACTTTTTATTTGAGACTGTATGGGTGCCTCCTCTCTGCTCCTCCAGGCATTTCACTATTGGGAATTTCTCTTTGGGCATTTATGTATTCTTTCATCATAGTCATGGTATTTTGATACTATGCATTGTGAAATAGAATTTAGATAGAATTCTGGAAGTTAATTTATTTGAAATGAGCATGTGTGGGTCAGTGTAAATATTTAAAATTACTTTAATACTTAAATAAAACTGCTCTAAGTCATTGACTATGAACTGATTTAAAATATTTCACAGTGTAAATTTTTGTTGGCTTATTCCCACAGATGGAGTCATCTCTGGCATAAGATAATCGATTACATGAAATTATCAAATCTTGAATTAAGAATTCAAGGATTTTAAGGCATTTGAACTCCCTTTTTTATTGGAGTAACATTTCTAGGAGTTGCAGCAGATGTATTCTCAAGAAAGGAAAACTAATTTGTGAAAATGTTTACAAACATTGGAGGCCCCAAACCTGAGCTTCAGTGTAAGTTTGATTACTGGGCAGTGTGAGGAGTCTGTTCAGTGGAAATCCTGTGTTTATGTTGGAGCATTGCAGAGGCTTCTGAAATATCTTATTGACTACAAGATAATGAATCGAACCTTCTCCAGATTCCCTGGGAAGGCATTTAGGATTCAACATAACCCTGCCTTCCGGGAACTGGAGCCTTGGTCTGTTGCTCTGTGCCTGTTACCTGAGGTGCAAGCCGCATATGGAGGAGTTATTGGCTACCATTGAATTCAGTGGATGTACACATTTTCTAGTGCCTTTCACAGTGCTCACATGACTTGTACTTAGTGATGTTAGTTGTGGAAATTTTCACTCTTTGAAAAGAGGATACTGACAAGTGGTAAGTAAAGGGGGCTAGCAGATCTTGCGGGCTCTCGGAAGCTCCCGGTGAAAGGTTTAATTAGATCATGTAGTTTTTAAAGTAAAGTACTCTTGTGTAATGTTTGTTTAGTTTGAATTGTCTCCAAAAAATTGATGTTTATATGTTTGTTTGTTTGTTTGTTTTTCACTAGTGTCTGGCTTAATGGTGGGCTTCACCATCTACAAAATCTTGTCAGTTGAACCAGTTACCTGGCATGTAGGCTTCCTCTAGGATGATACCATAGTCATTACATGCTGCAGTCAGAGTAGAAGAGATGGCATGTGTTTAGGAAGTATTTCTATTTTTCTTTCAAATATGATAGTTATCTTACATTATAACTTCTTACAGAGCAATGGTACCATTTGCTTAAAGTATAGATTAGTGAAACAGGAAGATATAACTGTAGGGTAGTATTTTTCTTTAGCAACATATAGTAATGTGTATCATACCAGTAGGATTCTGTGGCAAGGGAAGAGATTAAGTTTATAATCTTTTTTTTTTTTTTTTTTTTTTGTGGTGTGGGGGGGCATGTTTCGAGACAGGGTTTCTCTGTGTAGCCCTGGCTGTCCTGGAACTCACTCCATAGACCAGGCTGAACTCGAACTTAGAAATCCACCTCTCTCTGCCTCCCAAGTGCTGAGATTAAAGGTGTGCACCACCAATACAAGATTATATAAGTTTATAATCTTTTATTTATTTAATTTTAGGTTTTGTGTGTGTGTATATGTGTGTGCTTGCACGCATGTGTGCACATGCCCATGCATGCATGTGTGAGCACACAAATACACATGAATGCTGGTGTCCTTAGAACTCAGAAGATGGTGTCAAAACCACTAGATCCAGAGTTAAGTTATGTGAACCATCTGATGTGGGTCCTTGTGAGCAAATCCAAATGAGTTCTCATACTGGTCCCTTTATACTTCAAAGAATGATAAATTTCTGGAGCTACAGAGCTGGTAGCAGTACTTGATGTTGTTTCAGAAGAGTGAAAATTGCTATTTAAATTGTGATGGTCATTGGAGAGGTGTTCCTGTTTCTTACATGGGTTATTAAAATAGAAATAATCTCCTATGGGGCTGCAAACCCCTTCAGCTCCTTGAATAATTTCTTCTCATTGGGGACCCTGTGCTCTCTCTAATGAATGACTGTGAGCATCCATTTCTGTATTAGTCAGGCACTGGCAGAGCCTCTCAGGAGACAGCTGTATCAGTCTCCTGTCAGTAAGCTCTTGTTGGCATCTGCAATAGTATCTGGTTTTAGTGGCTGTTTATGGGGTGGATCCCCAGGTGGGACAGTCTCTGTATGGTCATTCCTTCAGTCTCTGCTCTGAACTTTGTCTCTGTAACTCTGTCTATGGGTATTTTGTTCCCCATTCTAAGAAGAATCGAAGTATCCACACTTTGGTCTTCCTTCTTCTTGAGTTTCATGTGTTTTGCAAATTGTATCTTGGGTTTTCTGAGCTTATGGGCTAATACCCACTAATTAGTGAGTGCATATCATGTGTGTTCTTTTGTGATTGGTTTACCCCACTTAGGATGATATCCTCCAGATCCATCCATTTGTCTAAGAATTTCATGAATTCATTGTTTTGAATAGCTGCGTAGTACTTCATTATGTAAATGTACCACATTTTCTTTATCCATTCTTCTGTTGAGGGACATCTGGTTCTTTTCCAGCTTCTGGCTATTATAAATAAGTTCATAGTGGAGCATGTGTCCTTATTATAAGTTTGAGCATCTTCTGGATGTATGCCCAGGAGAGTAAATGTTGGATCTTCCTCTAGAACTATGTCCAATTTTCTGAGCAATTGCCAAACTGATTTTCAGAGTGGTTGTACCAGCTTGCAGTCACATCAGCAATGGAGAAGTGTTCTTCTTTCTCTACATCCTCACCAGCATCTGCTGTCACCTGAGTTTTGATCATAGGCATTCTGGCTGGTGTGAGGTGGAGTCTCAGGGTTGTTTTGGTTTGCATTTCCCTGATTATTAAGGTTGCTGAACATTTTTTAAGTGCTTCTCAGCCATTCAGTATTCCTCAGTTGAGAATTCTTTGTTTAGCTCTGTACCTCATTTTTTAATACAGTTATTTGGTTTTCTGGAGTCCAACTTCTTCAGTTCTCCGTGTATATTGGATTTTAGCCCCCTATTGGATTTAGGATTAGTAAAGATCTTTTCCCAATCTGTTGGTTGCCGTTTTGTCTTATTGACAGTGTCCTTTGCCTTACAGAAGCTTTGCAATTTCATGAGATCCCATTTGTCGATTCTCATTCTTACAGCACAAGCCATTGTTATTCTGTTCGGTAATTTTTCCCCTGTGCCCATATCTTGGAGGCTCTTCCCCACTTTCTCCTCTGTAAGTTTCAGTGTTATGTGGAGTTCCTTGATCCACTTAGTCTTCAGCTTTGTCCAAGGAGATAAGAATGGATATGAACTATCCAGTAACCCCAGAGCTCCCTGGGACTAAACCACCAATCAAAGACAACACATAAAGAGACTCAAGGCTCTAGCTGCATATGTAGCTGAGAATGGCTTAGACAGTCATCAGTGGGAGAAGAGGCCCTTTGTCCTGTTAAGGTTCTATATCCCAGTATAGGGGAATACCTGTGTAAGGAAGTGGAAGTGGGTGGATTGGGTAGCAGGGGCAAGCAGGACAGGATAGGAGATTTTCAGAGGAGAAACTAAGAAAGGGGATAACATTTGACATGTAAATAAAGAAAATATCTAATTAAAAAAAGAAAAAAAAAGAAAATTATCATAAAAAACAGAGATAATCTTTCTTGATCTCTTTTAGAATGTATGTATTTTGAAGTGATTTGAATGTTATTACTTATTACGGATTTAATGAGAATGGCTCCCATAGGCTCATATATTTGAATTTGTGATCCTTAGTTGTTCGGATTTTTTGAGAATGATGTGGATGTGTGGCCGCTTTGGAAGAAGTGTCACTGGGGTTTGGCTTTCAGGTTTCAAAAGACTTCCTGATTCCCTGTACGGTCTTTCTGCCTACTGACATAGAATAAGATATGTACTTTCAGTTTTTCCTTCATTCTGCCATCATGGACTCTAGCTTTCTGAAGCTGTAAGCCAAATTAAATACCTTTTAAGATGCCTTGGTTACGGTACTTTAGCCCAGCAAAAGAAGGGTATTTACATTATGAATAATCTGTATTCTGGTTCTAAGTCAGAGAGGAAGGAAATGTTTATACCTCTGAATCTTACGATTTTCTGACTTTTATAAAAGAAAATTTAAATGTTAAAACATTACATTTTGAGTGAAACGTAGACATTATACCTGGGTAGTAGGCTCTTTTGTGACGTGTGTTAACTTTCAGCCATTGCAGCAAAATTGCAGAGAGCATAGGAACAAAGATATATTTTTTCCTCACTGTTTCTAAGGTTTCAGTATGCACATCTAGTTGAGTGTATGGATTATATTTTCTCTACATGTCTTTTGTTGTGAACCTCCAGGCTGCTTCTGTTTCCTCTCTAATGGCAATAGTATAGAAGTAGACATCGATGGGCAAGTGTATCTTTAGTGTGTTAATTAGGTCTATAACTAAAAGTGAAGTAGCTGGATTGTGTGGTAGATCTAAGCTTCATTGTTCGTAGAGCTTTTATACTGATTTCCATAGCATGAATATCGATACAAAAATACTCAGTAAAATTCTTGCAAACCAAATCCAAGAACAAATAAAAAAGATCATCATGATCAAGTAGGCTTCATCCCAGGGATGCAGGGATTGTTCAATAAATATATCAATGTCATCTACTATATAAACAAACACAAAAAATAAAACAACACATGATCATCTCATTAGATGTTGAGAAAGCATTTGATAAAATCCAACACTGTTCATGATAAAAGTCTTGGAAAGATCAGGAATTCACGGCCCATACCTAAATATAGTAAAAGCAATATACAGCAAACCAGTAGCTAACATCAAACTAAATGGAGATAAACTTTTAGCAATCCCACTAAAATTAGGGACTAGACAAGGCTGCCCTCTCTTTTCCTACCTATTCAATATAGTACTTGAAGTCCTAGCCAGAGCAATTAGACAATAAAAGGAGATCAAAAGAATACAAATTGGAAAGGAAGATGGCAAAATATCAATATTTGCAGATGATATGATAGTATACATAAGTGACCCCTAAAATTCCACAACAGAATTCCTAAACCTGATTAACAATTTCAGCAAAGTAGCTGGATATAAAATTAATTCAAACAATTCAGCTGCCTTTCTCTACATAAAGTATAAGAAAGAAATTAGGGAAACAACACCCTTCACAGTAGTTACAAATAATATAAAACANTTATGTGGAGTTCCTTGATCCACTTAGTCTTCAGCTTTGTCCAAGGAGATAAGAATGGATATGAACTATCCAGTAACCCCAGAGCTCCCTGGGACTAAACCACCAATCAAAGACAACACATAAAGAGACTCAAGGCTCTAGCTGCATATGTAGCTGAGAATGGCTTAGACAGTCATCAGTGGGAGAAGAGGCCCTTTGTCCTGTTAAGGTTCTATATCCCAGTATAGGGGAATACCTGTGTAAGGAAGTGGAAGTGGGTGGATTGGGTAGCAGGGGCAAGCAGGACAGGATAGGAGATTTTCAGAGGAGAAACTAAGAAAGGGGATAACATTTGACATGTAAATAAAGAAAATATCTAATTAAAAAAAGAAAAAAAAAGAAAATTATCATAAAAAACAGAGATAATCTTTCTTGATCTCTTTTAGAATGTATGTATTTTGAAGTGATTTGAATGTTATTACTTATTACGGATTTAATGAGAATGGCTCCCATAGGCTCATATATTTGAATTTGTGATCCTTAGTTGTTCGGATTTTTTGAGAATGATGTGGATGTGTGGCCGCTTTGGAAGAAGTGTCACTGGGGTTTGGCTTTCAGGTTTCAAAAGACTTCCTGATTCCCTGTACGGTCTTTCTGCCTACTGACATAGAATAAGATATGTACTTTCAGTTTTTCCTTCATTCTGCCATCATGGACTCTAGCTTTCTGAAGCTGTAAGCCAAATTAAATACCTTTTAAGATGCCTTGGTTACGGTACTTTAGCCCAGCAAAAGAAGGGTATTTACATTATGAATAATCTGTATTCTGGTTCTAAGTCAGAGAGGAAGGAAATGTTTATACCTCTGAATCTTACGATTTTCTGACTTTTATAAAAGAAAATTTAAATGTTAAAACATTACATTTTGAGTGAAACGTAGACATTATACCTGGGTAGTAGGCTCTTTTGTGACGTGTGTTAACTTTCAGCCATTGCAGCAAAATTGCAGAGAGCATAGGAACAAAGATATATTTTTTCCTCACTGTTTCTAAGGTTTCAGTATGCACATCTAGTTGAGTGTATGGATTATATTTTCTCTACATGTCTTTTGTTGTGAACCTCCAGGCTGCTTCTGTTTCCTCTCTAATGGCAATAGTATAGAAGTAGACATCGATGGGCAAGTGTATCTTTAGTGTGTTAATTAGGTCTATAACTAAAAGTGAAGTAGCTGGATTGTGTGGTAGATCTAAGCTTCATTGTTCGTAGAGCTTTTATACTGATTTCCATAGCATGAATATCGATACAAAAATACTCAGTAAAATTCTTGCAAACCAAATCCAAGAACAAATAAAAAAGATCATCATGATCAAGTAGGCTTCATCCCAGGGATGCAGGGATTGTTCAATAAATATATCAATGTCATCTACTATATAAACAAACACAAAAAATAAAACAACACATGATCATCTCATTAGATGTTGAGAAAGCATTTGATAAAATCCAACACTGTTCATGATAAAAGTCTTGGAAAGATCAGGAATTCACGGCCCATACCTAAATATAGTAAAAGCAATATACAGCAAACCAGTAGCTAACATCAAACTAAATGGAGATAAACTTTTAGCAATCCCACTAAAATTAGGGACTAGACAAGGCTGCCCTCTCTTTTCCTACCTATTCAATATAGTACTTGAAGTCCTAGCCAGAGCAATTAGACAATAAAAGGAGATCAAAAGAATACAAATTGGAAAGGAAGATGGCAAAATATCAATATTTGCAGATGATATGATAGTATACATAAGTGACCCCTAAAATTCCACAACAGAATTCCTAAACCTGATTAACAATTTCAGCAAAGTAGCTGGATATAAAATTAATTCAAACAATTCAGCTGCCTTTCTCTACATAAAGTATAAGAAAGAAATTAGGGAAACAACACCCTTCACAGTAGTTACAAATAATATAAAACACCTTGGTGTGACTCTAAGGAAGTCAAAGATCTGTATGATAAGAACTTCAAGTCTCTGAAGAAAGAAATCAGAGATCTCATAAGATGGAAAGATCTCCCATGCTCATGGATTGGCAGGATTATCATAGTAAAAATGACCATTTTGCTGAAAGCAATCTAGAGATTCAATGCAATCCCCATCAAAATTTCAAGTCAATTCTTCACCGAGTTAGAAAGTGCAGTTTGCAAATTCATCTGGAATAACGAAAAAACCTAGAATAGCAAATTATTATTTATTCTCAGCAATGAAAGAACTTCTGGTGGAATCATCATGCCTGACCTCAAGCTGTACTACATATCAATTGTGATAAAAACTGCCTGGTACTGGTACAGTGACAGGCAGGTAGATCGATGGAATAGAATTGAAGACCCAGAAATGAACCCACACACATATGGTCAGTTGATCTTTGACCAAAGAGCTAAAACCATCGAGTAGAAGAAAGACAGCATTTTTAACAAATGGTGCAGGCTAAATTGGAGGTTATGTCAAAGAATGGAAATTGATCCATCCTTATCTCCTTATACAAACTCAAGTCTAAGTGGATTAAGGAACTCCATGTAAAAATATATAGGATTCAGAGACACTGAATCTTATAGAGAAGAAAGTGGGGAAGAGCGTTGAACAATCTGGCACAGGGGAAAAAATTTCTGAACAAAACACCAGTGTTTTGTACTGTAAGATCAAGAATTAACAAATGGGTCCTTAAAAAACTGCAAAGCTTCTGTAAGGCAAATGACACTGTCAATATGACAAAAAGCCATCCAACCGATGGGAAAATATCTTTACCAATCCTAAATCTGATAGAGGGCTAATATCCAGTATATACAAAGAACTCAACAAGTTAGAATCCAGAAAATCAAATAATCCTATTAAAAAATGGGGTACAGAGCTATATAAAGAATTCTCAATTGAGGAATACCGAATGGCTGAGAAACACCTAAAAAAATTTTCAACATCCTTAGTCATCAGGGAAATGTAAATGAAAACAACCCTGAGATTCCACCTCACACCAGTCTGAATAGCTTTGATCAGAAACTCAGATGACAGCAGATGCCAGTGAGGTTGTGAATAAAGAGGAACACTTCTCCATTGCTGATGGAACTGCAAGCTGGTACAATGACTGAAGAAATCATTTTAGCAGTTTATCAGAAAATTGGATATAGTACTACTGGAGGATTCAGAAATACCACTCCTGGGAATATAATCAGAAGATGATCCAACTTCTAATAAGGACACATGCTCCACTGTGTTCAGACCAACCTAATTTATAATAGCCAGAAGTTGGAAAGAACCTTGATGTCCCTCATCAGAGGAATGGATAAAGAAAATGTGGTACATTTACAGAGTATTATGTAGGTATTAAAAATGTTGAATTCATGAAATTCTTAGACAAATGGATGGATCTGGAGGATAACATCCTGAGTNANATAACCCAATCACAAAAGAACATACATGATATGCACTCACTGATAAGTGGATATTAGCCTCGAAGCTCAGAATACCCAATTTGCAAAATACATGAAACTCTAGAAGAATAAGACAAAAGTGCAGATACTTTGTTCCTTCCTAGAAGGTGGAGCAGAATACCCATGGGAAGAGTTACAGAGATAAGGTGTGAAGCAGAGACTGAAGGCATGACCATCCAGAGATTGCCCCACCTGGCGATCCCTCCCATAAACAGCCAGCAAACCCAGACACTACTGCAGATGCCAACAAGAGCTTGCTGAGAGGCTCTGCCAGTGCCTGACAAATACTGAAGTGGATGCTCACCCCCATCCATCGGACGCTGCACAGGGTCCTCAATAAAGGTGCTAGAGAAAGTCCCCAAGGAGTTGAAGGGGCTTGTAACCCCATACAAGGAACAAGATGAACTAACCAGCACCACCAGAGATCCCTGGGACTAAACTTCCAACCAAAGAAAACGTATGATTGGACTCATGGCTCTAGCTTCATATGTAGCAGAGGATGGCCTAGTCAGTCATCCATGGGAGGAGAGGTTGGTGAGCAGGGGGAGGTGGGAGGGGATAGGGAGTTTTCTTAGGGGAAACTAGAAAAGGGAATAACATTTGAAATGTAAATAAAGAAAACATCTAATATAAAATAAATAATTAAATAAATGAAGAAAAAAACCAACGCAGTATTAAGCACAGTAACAGGATAGACAAACTTGATAGCAAGAGTGAGGGAAAGCAGCCATAAAGCAGTTCCCATCTTTCATATTCTTTTGTGTGGGCTTCTAGGTAGCATGGACCATGTTTACTATGAGTCTTCCTGTTCCATTTGATGACGAAAACTACTCACGGGCTTCCCTGCAGCTTCAGTTTTAGACGATTGTACGTGGACTTAAGATGACACCCACGATTAGCCGTCATGTGTAATATTTCTGTAACTCTTAGTGGTCGAGTGATTTTATTACATAGTTTGATAAAGAATAAGGTCCAGAGCAGACACTTGTCCAATAGGCCAAATATAAGCAGATTTAGAACTACAATATGAAAATAAGGTATTGTCTATGGTTTTATAATTGTTATTGATATAAGGCTTAAATTGCCAAATAGAGTAACTTTTTTCCTCAAGTTATGTTCCTCAAATATTTTCATAGTCACCAATTCGTGTGGGTTTAATGGATTGTTTGTTTCTTTTTGTATAAGTACATGTTAAAGTTTGCAAGAATATCAAATCATTTTAGCTAATCTCATTTATAATAAGTCATTTCTCTTGAAGTGATAGGCCACTGCTGTTGCTTCATACATGATTTTAAGTCTGAATTTACATGTTTTACTACTATTTAGAGTATATTTAGTTATTGTTTTATAATGAAATTATAGGGACCATGATATTAGCAATCCCGTTAAATTTATGAGATTAATAACTAGATAGTTTAATTTGTTATCAATGTTGAAATAACTTACTGTTATTTTTCATATACTTCTATGAAATTATTTCTAAAATAAAATGCATATACATAAAAGAATTAGAGCCTCCTTAAGGAAAGAAGGCTAAAGAATCAACTTTAGATTACTGAATATGGCACTAAAGCAATCAACATTTTAATTTTCTTCCTTTTTTTCTTCCTTCCTTCCTTCCTTCCTTCCTTGCTTCCTTCCTTCCTTCCTTTTTTCTTTCTTTCACAAAACTCCTCATTTTGTTTTACAAAGACTGACATATGTTCCCACTGAAATGAGTGTATGAGATATTTTGCCAACAGGTAACTACAAATGTCTTTGAGATGAGAGATACTCTTACAATGATGATTCAAACTGCCTATTAAACATTTGCTCCTGTTCCAGGCCTTCTATCTTTGCTTATTTCCTACCAAATAAATATGTCTCATTGCTGCCCTAACAAGTTGCCATTAATTTCTTGTGTAAAATGAGAAAATTTATTATCTTGTAATTCTGTGGATCAGTAGGAGACATGCCAGAGAAAAATGAAGGTATGGGCAAGCAGTTTCAGTCTAAAGGAGAGATTCAGTGGCTTGTTTTTTGTGTTGTTGGCAGAATTCAGCACATGGATAGCATTGAACTTTCATGTTTATAGTGGTTGTAAACTATAGGTCCCCGGAAGACATATCTCTTGGCCTGTGATTTTCTTAACTTTCAAACCCAGCAAAGCTAGTTGAGGCTTTCCTGACATCTCTGTAACACATCATACTTCTGTAACTTTCCACTTTTAAGAACATGGGTGATTTGAATGGAGCCACCTCTTTAATTCCAGCTAGTCTTTTTCTCAAGGTCTTTAAGAATGGTCATATGTGCTGGGAGTGTTACCATGTGACTTATACATACAAGTGTTCAGGACTCGGGGTGGACATCCTTGAGGAGACCATACTTCCTAACCCATTAACACAGGATTGACTGCACTTGCCCTGGCCTGGTTGGTTTTCCTTTTCTACTCATAATACTTCTCACAAATTCTTCTTTCGTGATTTCATGGGGGCAAGATAAAATTCCTTGAGCAGTTACATTATTTGTAACATCTACGAAGAAGTGAAGCAATTTCTAGAAACATTGGAAAACTTCAAGTTATTCATTTCCAAAAGAGAAAGTCTTATGTATTTTCCAGGAATTTGTAAAACTCGTTTTAATCCTTAGTAGCCATCCTCATAGCAACAGAAGGTAAAGCATTACCTACTTGGTAAGAGTCTGGGTGCGACACCACCGACTTCAGTAATTTATCAAAACAAATTTATCTTGAGAGTAGTTGATATTGGATCTTAATATTTTATTTCTTTCCTCCTTAGATCATCACAAGATATGTTTATGAACTCCTGGAAAGTGACTGTAATTTGAAAAAAATCTCTATTCCAGTAAGTTCAACTTTCAAAAATGTTTATTCCAAATAAAATGCCTTGCTCTATATAAAATGATTTTCAGTCCAGGAGAAAATTTTTATTGTCAGTTAACTATGCTAAGGTTAAAGTATCTGTTATGTGTTAAGTATGTTAAAGTATGCGTTATGTGTTAAAGTATGTTAAAGTATGTGGTAAGTTTAAGTATCTGTCGATACTAATAACCCAATGCCTGTAAATCTCCTCACTCTTCTGTAATAGTTCCTACAACATAACACTTCAAATGTAAAAGGTGAGCGATGCTCATGGCAAGTTTACTAAGATGATGACCATTTCTCATTTCCTGTACTGTTTTTATTTGTTACGTATAAAACAAATAAAACATTGTTTCATATTTGTTTCTGTGTACTTTACATTGTAACAAGTATTCATTAACTCTTTAAGTATTGTTTGATTCTTCAAAACAGGTTTCTTTTTAAAATTCTTTTATTTAATTTTATATTTTATATTTTAATGAGTATCTTGTCTACATGTATGTGTCTGCCTCACACAGGGCATCAGATCTCCTGGAAGTCGTGTTATTGCAGAGTTTGACCATGGGTTGATGGTGGGATTTGAACCTGGGTCCTCTGTAGCAGTAGCCCGTGCTGCTCTTAGCACTAAGCTATCTGTAGCCCCTTATTTCTACAGAAAGTGCTTTTCCCACTCTCTACACATTACCAAAGTCATTCCTAATTTTTGTTTTTGTTTTTTAAAATATTACTAGTGATCTTTTTATTAGAGGAATATTTGGAAATTTTGTATATTTTTGAAATTTTGGAATGTAAACGTTTGGGATTTATTTTTAGTCTCAAATTCTAAACAAAATGTCTTATCTTTTTTTTTTTTTTTTTTTTTTTACTTTTAATTGAATTATAACATTGCACCCTTCCTATCCTTTCCTCCCTCCAAATATTCCTTCCCCCCACGCAATACACAGCAACTTCTCTCTTTTAAATTTATGGCTTCCTCTTTTCTTAATTTTTCTTGCATACATATATGTATTATTAATTTATATCACAAAACACTAAGTTTTTAAAATGAAAAGATAGTAATCTTCGGTGTAAAATGATTGCTGGACTAGATTAGGTGACTTTTGCTGTTCCTGACAACTCTTTCATTTTATGACATGATTCCAGATGACAATGAAATTAATTTATTTAATATATAAAACTTTATATATAGGTAATTTCTCTGAACTTTGGCGGAGTATTTTTAATACCCTGGGTCATGTTATTGAGGAGTTTGAAGATACCTTGCTTATTAGATTTTCCCCTTTGATTACATAGTTCCAGTAAAAACTATTTTTCATTTAATCTTTTGTAGGTAACCTCTGGTTGTAGAAATTAAAATTACGCATTCATTGACTCATTCCAGTCAATCAGTGCTTACTGAAGTTACACTCGCTAATATAATAGTAAAGACAATGTTATTGCATGCCACAGATAGCCCATTCCTTGCTCTAGTTTGAAACATAGATTCTTTCAAGAAAGCCTGGAAATCTAAAATTTGCAGTGAGTATAGTTGTCCTTTGGGGAATCAAAACTCTTGACTTCACACCCGCCTTTTTTCTTTTTTTCTTAAAAATGACAATATTTCCTTGGCACTGATTTACAGGTTTAGACGTTCAGTTCATTTTCATCAAGGTGGAAAGCATTGCAGTGTCCAGGCAGGAATGGTGCTGGAGAAAAGCTGAGAGTTCTTTATCTTATCCTGAAGGCAAACGGGAGACTGTTTTTTAGGCAGCTAGAAGGGTCTCAAAGCTCACCCCCAGAGTGACACACTTCCTCTACTAAGGCCAACCTTCTCCAAAGGCCACATCTCCTTATAGTGCAACTCCCTGGACCAAGCATATTCAATCTACCCCATTCTACTCCCTGGCCCCATAGATGTGTTTAAACACATGAGTTTATGGGGGCCATACGTACCAGTAGTATAAATGCAAAATACATTTAGTCCAACTGCAAAAGTCCCAAGTTTCTAACAGTCTCAATAATGTTAAAAGTCCAAAGTTCCAAGTCTCTTCAGAGATTCATTCCATCATGTAACTGCAATCCCTTATAAAATTAAAATAATAAAAAGCAGATCACATACCACCATCACAGGGTATACTATTCCAAAGCTTCATACTGAGGAAATACTGGACCAAAAGAAGACCAAAAACCAGATGGGCAAATTCCAAACTGCATCTCCATGTCCGAGGTCAAAACTCTTCACATCTCCACATCTTTTCAGCTTCGTTTAAAACAGAATTCTTTCTCTTTGGCTGGTTCCACTCCTGGTTAGCAGCTTTTCTAGGCAGGTATTCCATGGAGGCCCACTTTCCTATTCTGTAAACAGTGTGTGTTGAAGCTGGGTATTGTGGCACATGCCTTTAATCCCAGAGCTTAGTTGGGAGATGCCTGCAGCTCTGTGTGAGGTTGAGGACAGCCTGGTTCTATTGATTTCCAGGCCAGCTGGGGCTCCATAGTGAGATGGAAGCTCAAAGTAAGGAAGCAAATGACCTATATAAATTTTTTCCTCCTGAAATTTAAAGAAAAAATTTATCACTTTATTCGGTCTCTAAAGAAGAACACTTAAAGACTCTTGAGACTATCCATATCCTGTCTTTTGTTGATTATAACGTTTCTGCTTCTTTGGAAGTCTTTTTTGTTTTTAATTTTATTTCAGTTTTTATTTTTATTTTTGTTTTATTTTATTTTTTATTTAAACAATTTTTGATTAGATATTTTCTTCATTTATAATTCAAATGCTATCCCAAAAGTCCCTTATACCCTTCCCCTGTCCTGCTCTCCAACCCACCCACTCCCGCTTCCTAGCTCTGGTATTCCCCGTATATTGGGGCATATAATCTTTGCAAGACCAAGGGCCTCTCCTCCCAATGATGGCCGACTAGACCATCTTCTGCTATATATGCAGCTAGAGATATGAGCTCAGGGGGTACTGGTAAGTTCATATTGTTCCTCCTATAGGGTTACATCCCCCTTCAGCTCCTTGGGTACTTTCTCTAGCTCCTGCATTGGGGGCCCTGTGTTCCATCCAATAGCTGACTGCCAGCATCCACTTCTGTATCTGCCAGGCACTGGCATAGCCTCACAAGAGACAGCTATATCAGGGTCCTGTCAGCAAATTCTTGCTGGCATATGCAATAGTGTCTGCGTTTAGTGGTTGGTTATGGTATGGATCAGAAGAATGTGAATTGATCCATTCTTATCTCCTTGTACTAAACTCAAGTCTAAGTGGATCAAGGAACTCCACATAAAACCAGAGACACTAAAACTTATAGATGAGAAAGCGGGGAAAAGCCTCAAAGATATGGGCACAGGGAAAAAATTCCTGAGCAGGACTCCAGTGGCTTGTACTGTAAGATCGAGAATTGACAAATGGGAACTCATAAAATTGCAAAGCTTCTGTAAGGCAAAAGACACTGTCAATAAGACAAAAAGGCCACCAACAGATTGGGAAAGGATTTTTACCAATCCTAAATCTGATACGCAACTAATATGCAATATATACAGAGAAATCAAGAAGCTGGACTCCAGAAAATCAGTTTATTTTTTACACTCCATATTCCATTCCCTGCCCCCATCCACCCTCTGACTATTCCATGTCCCACAGCTCCTACCCAATCCACCTCACCTCCATGTGGATGCCCCCAATCTCCACCCCACCTGACCTCTACATTCCCTCGGGCCTCCAGTCTGGTGATGGTTAGGTGCATCCTCTCTGAATGAACACAGACCCAGAGGTCCTCTACTCTATGTATGTTGTGGGACTCATATCAGCTGGTGTATGCTGTATGTTTGGTGGCCCAGTGTTTGAGAGATCTCGGGGGTCCAGATTAATTAAGACTGCTGGTCCTCCTACAGGATCACCCTTCTCCTCAGCTTCTTTTAGCCTTCCCTAATTCAGCAACAGGGGTCAGCTACTTCTGTTCATTGGTTGGGTGCAAATATCTGTATGTGACTCTTTCAGCTGCTTGTTGGGTCTTTCAGAGGGCAGTCATGCTAGGTCCCTTTCTGTGAGTGCTCCATAGCCTCAGTAATAGTGTCAGATCTTGGGACCTTCTCTTGAGCTGAATCCCACTTTGGGCCTGTCGCTGGACCTCCTTTTCCTCAGGCTCCTCTCCATTTCCATCCCTGTAATTCTTTCAGACAGGAACAGTCATGGGTCAGAGATGTGACTGTGGGATGACAACCCCATCTCCCACTTGATGTCCTGACTTCCTGCTGTAGATGGGCTCTATAAGTTCCCTCTCCCTTCTGTGGGGCATTCATCCAAGGCCCCTCCCTTTGAGTCTTTGGAAATCTTGAAGTGCTCTCTAGATTTATAGCACAAACCTCAATTGGCTAAATGAGAGTGGTTTGGATTGAATTTTAAATTTTCTAAAGAGAAAAACCTGAAATTAGATTGAGAACTTTGTTTTATAAATTTGGTAAATCTCACTTTAAATTTAATGTACGTTTATAGAAAGATTTGCACTGTGTTTATTGTTTGATTAATAAATCCCTTTTTAAGCTTAAAAAGGTCTGTCTTTCATAAATGGTTCTATGTTACAAAATGTGGAAGTTATTCGTCAATAATGATTACTTCTCTCTTGCTTTCTCTAAGTACGAGTTAGTACTGAGAGTGTTCGGTTTTTTAAAATAGAATATTCTTTTCTACTGAAAGAATATTAGCAACTGTTTCCCCTTCTTACTGAACTAAGTTTACTTTCAAACCTTCAGTAGAGGGGCCCTTACATCACTTTTAAGGTGGTAGCATTTGGGGAAGAAAGGAATGACAGTCATGATCATGCTTATGTTCAGCACAAGCACAGGGTAATAAGCACGAATGTTCTCAGCTGCCACATTCCTGCTCATGTGAGAGGTAGAGATGTGAGTGTGATTAATAATTTCTCTATGAAATATCATTTTAGTTTATTATATACATTTTGTTTAAGAGAAATATCACTTTTTGGTGTTCACAAGTATTCCACAGTGAACTGCTAAGTGCTATAAATTATTTGGTACAGTCTCATGATCTGGGAACATGTAAATTGGACTGTATTAGGATGACCTTTGTGTTTTATTTTTAAAAGGCTTAGGTTAGCTGCTTGCAGTGTTTGAGATAAACATCCTTGTAGTCATTTCCAAACTTTATTGAGGTAGTGAGGAAACACTATTTTATTTATATAAATATTTTGCTATATAAATTTAGCACTACCTTATACAAAGCAAGTTGTATTTACCACGTTCAGAGTCACTTTTCTGGTTTACTCTGGTCAGTTCTACCCAATGATTTGTACACATATCGCTCTTCCCATTCTGCCATTCATATTTTTATATACATTGTTTGACCTCAGTGTTGTCTTTCATTGTACACTCTGAATTTCACATATGTTTCAATGACTTTTTTTTAACTGGTCAATTCCAGTTAATTCATGGCTGCCTTTAGCTTTAGTCTCATAAAAAATTCTCAAGTAGAATTATAGCAATTTTCATTTTTGAAAATAATTATTCTTCTAGTGTTAAAGATTGTTCTTGAATTCAAAGGAATAATTTTCCATTGCTTGAAATGATGTCTGGGAACTGGACGTAGTCATGCTTGTTACCTTTGCACACTGCATTGGAGCCAAGGGACAAAGATTCAGCATCATCTTCTCTTCCGTGGCAACCCTGAAGCCAGCCTAACTCACACAACCCTATCTCAGACAAACAGAACAATTACACTATTTGGGAACTTGGATTAATAAATGACTTCTTTGTGACCATTAGATCCTGATGGGCTCCTCTGTGGGTACACAAGTGAAGATAGTAGCTGCTTCTCTCTATAACCCACCTGTACTGAATAGTTTTATAGGTGGGGATAGGGCCTCATGAGCCTCCACCTCTATACATGATTGACATGCCCAACTTGTGTAAGAGGAGAAACTCTTACTTGTTAATAGCATTATTATTGTTATGACTGTGTCCTTTTGCATTTCTTCTGGTTCTTACATTCCTCCTATTTTCTCTTATGCAATATTCCCTGAAATTTAGAAAGGGTGGCATAAATGCTCCATTTAGGTCTGAGAATCAGCTGCCACTGATTCTTAAAACTAGGGCAGCTGAGTTTATGCGTTCACTGCCAAAAACTTCTCTAAGGCTGATATTTATCTGACGGTATAAGTTTTTAGTAGGCAGTATGAGGCTGTGTCAGTTTAGCTACACAACAGTAGTACTTGCCTTCCCATTTCCCAAGGTTTAAGATCTTCTCAGACTTTGGTTTTTATAAAATACCAGACATGAATTTATTCCTGTGAAGGAAACCTCAAATTCAATAAGACAGTGGTTGGTTATTCCAATAACAGTTGCACCACTATTGCACTAGTAGGGACATCTTGCCTAGCAAGTTAGTACAATTCATAGGACTAACAACAGGTGAAGATGGCTGTTGCCTTTTTTCCCCAGGAGCTTGCACCGTGCCTTTTAGGATTCTGTAAGCTAGCCAGTGGAGAGGAAGCTTTTAATTCACTTCTTCCTTGTTTGCTCTATATTTTGCAATGAATATAGTCTCATGTCTTCAGCAATAGGGAATTATTATTAGTTCTGGTTGGTAATTAAGAGGAATAAGTGGCAGAGGCCTGTACTATTTTCATGATCCCTGAAGGCTTTCCTGACTAATTATTCATAAAAATGTACTTCATATCAGGCACTAGAAATTTTGTTTAATATTCCTAGGCTTTTGTGAACAGCACTACCTGGATATTCAAGGCATCCTCCCCCCCCCCTTTTTAATCTCGTAAGTTTTTATACACCATTCAATCTTTATTTCCATACAAGTTTTCATACTTGCTTTCACTTTGTTTAGTTCTCCCTCTGCTCTTTCATCTCCCCAACCATCCAGCCCATCCATGGTTAAATATTTCTATCCCTGAAATTCTTACTCTCTGCTTTTCTGTTATTTACTTTCTAGTATCCTCTCTGTTCTGAAAGAGTCCCCTAACCTAGTGACTACTTCCTCATTTTCTTCCTTCTATAAGTAGTGCAAGTTAAACACATACATCTGAAGATTCAAAGCTAGAAGGCCCACATGAGAGAGAACATGTGACATTTGTCTTTCTATGCCCGGGCTTTCATCCATCCATCCATACATACATACATTACATTCATACATATGTATATTTATGTATATACATATATGTGTTTGTATATATGAGTGTGTATTTGTATATATAGATATAGATACAGATATAGATATAGATATGAAATCAGGCATTAAGCCTTGGGAAATGGGGAGGCATGCACCATTGCTGTGTAGATAAACTGACATGGCCTCATACATCCTTCTAAATATTCATACCCTTAGAAAAATATCACCCTCAGCCTTAATCAAAGAGTTTTCTGTTTGCAATGAATGGCAATAAATGCATAAAGTCATAGCTGCCCTAGGTTTGAGAGTTAGTGGCAGCTGATTGCTTAGACCTAAATGGAATATTTACACCACCCTATCTAAGTTTCAGGGAACATTGTAGAAGAGAAAATGGGAGAAATGTAAGACTCAGAAGACAGTGTGTGTGCATGTGTGTGTGTGTGTTTGTGTGTTTGTGTGTGTGTGTGTGTGTATATATATATATACATATATAGTTATTTGTTTTTTAATAATTGCCATTATGACTGTTGTGAGCTAGAATTGATATTAATTTGCATGTCCTTGATAGCTATAGATGTTTAACACATTGAAAAAAATAACCAGCTATTTTTATGTTTTTTTTTCTATTATTTGTCTTATTTACCCTCCAGATTTTATCCCCCCACCAAGTCTACCCACCGACTGTTCCACATCCCATACCTCCGCCCATTCGCCTGTCTCCATGAGGATGTCTCCACCCTCCACCCCCACCCAACTTGACCTCCCTGGGGACTCTAGTCTCTTGAGGGTTAGGTGCATCAGCCCTGACTGAACCCAGATCCAGCAGGCCTCTGCTGTATAAGTGTTGGGGGCCTCATATCAGCTGGTGTGTGCTGCCTGGTTGGTGGTCCAGTGTCTGAGAGATCTCAGGGGTTCATGTTAATTGAGACTGCTGCTCCTCCTACAGGGTTGCCCTCCTCCTCAGCTTCTTTCTGCCTTTTCCTAATTCAATTCAATGGATCAGCACCTTCTTTCTGTCCATTGGTTGAGTTCAAATATCTGCATCTGACTCTTTCAGCTGCATGCTAGGTCCCTTTTTGTGAGTGCTCCATAACCTCAGTCATAGTGTCATGCCTCATTTTTACGTCTTCTTTTGAGAATTCTTTATTCAGATCTTTAGTACATTTTGCAATTTGATTATTTGCTTTTTATGTTTATTTAAGTTTTTGTGTGCATTCTAGATATTAATCTTCTGAATCATTTAAAATCATTGTATCTAAAGGATATCACTGTCAATAGTATGATTCCATAATTCAAAGGTTTTTAATCTTTATTTACTGAGTATCTATAAGACGCTAGACTCTGCTATAGACTAAGAATAGTGCCCAATATAAATTAGAAAACATTATTTCTTTTTAGATTTACACTGTAGTGGAGAGAGATGAATGAGCATATATACACACAAAGGCATAAACATGTATGTACACACACTTGTATGCCACACATGCATGCACACATGCACTCCCATGCATGCACATCAGTCATCTCTCTATGAATGAATACACTTTGAGGGTTGCTATATGTGTTGTGAACAAGACACAGAAAGGGAGTAGTGATTCATGAGGAAGAGTTTGAGTTGCTCTTTGTAGACAAGAAAAGCTTCACAGAAAAGTTGTAGCTATTCATAAGCTCCAACCATTCTGTTCCTGTTGAACCAGTTGCTCTTGTGCTCTGTTTACACATATAGCAACATCAGATAATGAGACCAATATTGTTTTAAACCTAGGTTTATTTTTCTATTCTTGTGCATTTTGAATGAATGGGAAATTTTAGATTTTAAAATTTTAGATTCACTTCTAAGAATTTTTTTTAGAATTGTGTGTGGGTGTATGTGTTCTAACTCTGATACCTGTATGAACGTATTTTGTTGCTGGAGTCAAAAACTGGTGCAGTATACAGCATGTAGATTGATCGTTTATGTATGTAGTTGTGGTTTTATTACTAGTTGTTCTGGCTTTAACCTGGTTGAATAAGACTTCCATTCTGAGTCCTGGCTCTTATTGATGTACCATAGAGCTTGAATTACATATGTAACGAAATGATCAGAGATTGGACTTCCATAGCATCTCTAGTATCGTTGAAATTGAAGTTGTATATAATCAAAATTACTTTTTATTATATGTGTATTAACTAGATATAAATGGATAATTAATCCTTAAGTAAATGAAGCATAAATAAGTTGTTAACATATACAAGTTGTTGTGCATGCCTGTGTTTGCAGTCTGAATGTCTTTCCAAAGCCCAATTACATGGAGCACCTTGTACTTGTACTTGGAGTTTTAGATAGTTCCTTTCCTTTCCTTTCCTTTCCTTTCCTTTCCTTTCCTTTCCTTTCCTTTCCTTTCCTTTCCTTTCCTTTCCTTTCCTTTCCTTTCCTTTCCTTTC
>NC_034600.1:9582358-9589735 GCF_900095145.1 Mus pahari
TTTTTTTTTCTTTTTCTTTTTGCATAGTTTATACTGTTCTGGCTAAGGTATTTATATATTCTAGTTTGGCCTTTCTATTTTTTATTATAGGTGCAATCTGTTTCAGTTATAGAATCATAGATTATATGCTGTGTAAGCCTATAACTTAAATTTATCCAAATATAATTTCTTTATTTATTGATGATTGCTGTAGTAGTGACACCTCAATGGAATTGTGAGTAACGAGAGTGATAAAAGCAGTTGGATCATATCTAGACCACAGGATGCTTTTAAAATTAGTCATTTTAATGTAAGATTGTAATACAATTCTAAATCTACAATAACAATGTAGGAATACATGCTTTAATTATTTTTTATATGTTTTTATATTGAAAATACTTGAGTTGTTTGATAAGCTATTATGCAATTGCAAGATCTTACTATCTTTCTTTTATGTAAATTTTTTTAAAGAAGTGATTCTGTAATAACCATTCAATCATTTATAGTAGCTGTTAGTTGTTTTCTCATTGTGTGTATGCTTGACAAAAAACCATTTTATTTATTATTTAATTTCTTTTGATTACAGGTAGATGCTACTGAGAGTGAACCAAAGAGCTTTATCTTTCTGAGTGAGGATGCTTTGACAAATCCACAGAAACTGATGGTTTTAATTCATGGTAGCGGTGTTGTCAGGGCAGGTCAGTGGGCTAGAAGGCTTATTATTAATGAAGATCTGGACAGTGGCACACAGATCCCTTTTATTAAGAGAGCTATGGATGTAAGTGAAACTTCTTTTGTTTTGGGGGGCATTTTATCATTCTGTTTTATTGCATAGAGCAATTTTATTATCGTTTTCAGAAATATATTCGTAGCATAATTTCATTAAGTCTTTATTTACCTTACTTTATGATTATTATTTTGCAGTAATGCAGGAAAATGTAATGATATTGTTGTTTATGTAAAGGGTTAAAGTCTTTGAAATGAATATTTAAAAATTTTTCCCATGTTAGAATTTTTTTATTTTCTTTGTTTAACAATATGAACTATGAGTTTTAACTCTCCTATCATATCATAATTAACAATGAAAATACTTCTGACAAACCCCGAACATAACGAACCTTAATTGTGCTTTCCTCCTGCCAGGAAGGTGAAAGGAGGGAGACTTGCTGAGGATAGGTGATCTGTTCAGGGAGGACATGGGTTTGGAATTTAAATAGTATTTTGAGCCCATAAATAATTAAATAAATACATGCTTTCAGGAAAGTTTTCTTCTATAATTTTGTTGAAGATATCTACTGGCCCTTTAACTTGGGAATCTTCTCTCTTCTATACTTATTATCCTTAGGTTTGGTCTTCTCATTGTGTCCTGGATTTCCTGAATGTTTTAGGTTAGGGATTTTTTGCATTTTGCTCAGGGCACAGGTTCAGACCAGCCTTAGTCAGTGGTGGTCTGATAGGATGTGTGGGATTATTTCAGTATTGTATCTGTTGAGGCCTATTTTGTAACCGATTTTATGATCAAGTTTGGAGAAGGTCCCATGAGGTTCTGAGAAGAGGAATTTTTCTATAGATACCTGTTAAATCCATTTAGTTCATAACTTCTGTTAGTTTCACTGCATTTTTTTTTTTACATTTAGCCATCTAGTTTGATCAAAACCATTTATTGAAGATGCTATCCAATTTGTGTTTCTGTCTTATCAAAGACCAGAAGTCCATAGGTGTATGTCATTATGTCAGGGGGTCTGTTTTTATGCCTTATAATGCTGTTTTTTAATACCATTGTTTTGTAGTACAGCTTGTGATCAGGAGTGATGATATCTCCAGCATTTCACTTATTATCCAGGATTATTTTAGCTATTCTCTTCTTTCTTATTTCCATGTGTAGCTAAAAATTGTCCTTTTAATTTCTGTGATGAATTGTGTTGGAATTTTGATGAAGAGTGCATTGAATCTCTAGATTATTTTTTCTAGGATGACCATTTTCAACATATTAATCCTATCTATCCATGAGTATGAGCAGTCATTCCATCTTCTGATTTCTTTATCTTATTTCTCATTGTCTTCAAATTTTTATGTCTTTCACTTTCTTTCTTAGAATTAGCCCAAAAAATTTTAGTATTTTAAGGCTACTGTGAAAGGTATTTTTCCCTGATTTCTCATTTGTATAATATGACTACTGAATTTTGCCTGTTAATTCTGTATCTTGCTACTTTTCTGAAAATGTTCATCAGTTCCTTGATGGAGTTTAGGGGCTTTTATGTATAAAATCTTACCACATGCAAGTAAAGCTACTGCGTCTACTTCTTTCTTTTTTGTTTGTATGTCACTGATCTTTTTCAGTGATCTTACTGTTCTATCTAAAACCTTAAGTACTATATACTGAATAGGCATGTCTTCTTACTAATTTTAGTTTAAATGCTTTGAATTTATCTCCATTTAGGTTGAGTTTTGCCTGTGAGATTGCTGTAAATTATCTTTATTATGTTGAGGAATTTCTCTCATATCCTTACTTTCTTCAGGACTTTTAATCATGAAAGTATGTTGAATTTTGTCAAAGTCTGTTTCTATATCTAATGAGATGGTCATGTTCTTTTGTCTTTCCATCTGTTTATATATGGTAGATTATATTTGTCCATTTATATATGCTGAGCCATCCTTGCATCTATGTTATGAATCCTATTTGATTGTTATAGATAGTGTTTTTGATAGGCTTTTAGATTTGGTTTGCAAATATTTTACTGAGAATTTTTGTATGTGTATAGATGAAGGGGGTTAGTTTTTTGTGTGGTTTATGTATCAATGAAATTGTTGCCTCATTATGAGGTAATTGGACAATGTTTGTTTTCTTTCCATTTTATGGAATAATTTGAAGAGTATTGGTATGAATTCTTTGAAGTGGGGTAGAATTCTGTGCTGGAGGCATGTTTAGTAACTTTGTATGTTTAGCCATCTTCCTGATTTTCTCAAAGGAACACCTCTTTGTTTCATTTAGTCTGTATATTTTGTTTCTATTTCACTGATTTTACCCATTAGTTTCATTGTCTCCTCACTTCTACTGGCTTTGGGTGTTATCTTCTTTTTATTCTAGAGATTACAAGTGTGCTATTAAGATTTTAAGGTAAGCGCTTTCCTAATTTCTGATGTAGGCACTTGGTGTTAGAAGCTTTCCCTTTGGATCCACCTTCTTAGTGTCTGGTAGTTTGGAGAACTTCAAGGTGATTCCTCACTTTTCTAAGTTTTCATGTCCAGTGTGTGCACATGCGTGTGCATGTGTGTGTGTGTGCGCGCGCGCGCGCGTGCATGCGTGCGTGTGTGCACATGTGTGTGTGTATCTTTAAATAGTGATTTTGTCTAATTGCCAACTCATGAAATTTGTGAATTTTAAAAGTTGGCTTTCATGAGCCCATGTGAGGTAGCTTCAGTACACCACTGTTTTCTTCAAATCAAGGATCTTTATTCACGTAGCTAAAAACTAAAACTTTCTCTGTTCTCATCATTAGCAATATTATTTCCTAATAATTTTATATTTCTTAATTTTAATTTTAAATTCCAATGATTATCTTTATATAATACAATACATACTGAACTGAACTGAGGAATCTTAACAACTACTGAAAGTGCCCTGGATAAACCCTGGAAATTACCTTTTGAGCTAAAATAGTCACTAATTTCACTTACCTGAATCTCAGAATGTGCAAAACTCATGTACCATGTTAGAAATAAGGATGGAATGAATATTTAAAGAAGTGCCTTTTTGAAGTGGTCATAAAGATGGTATTTCTTTCAAAAAATATTTTTTTCTGATTCTCTGAGAACTTCATACAGTGTGTTTTGATCATATGTATTCTCCATTCCTCCACTTGTCTTCCTAGATCCACTCTTTTTCCCTTTTCTCCATATTATCCTTTCATCCTTGTAATAATTTATTGAGTCCATTTTGTGCTACCCATATACTCTTTTCTGTTGTTTATCCTACCCTTAAAGAAAATTGACAATCCTGCAGGAGCTGTAAATGCCTCCTTCTCTAAAGTTGTGACTTCATGAGTGCTTTCCCTTTGTATGCAAGAATTCTGTCAATATTAATATCATGCAGATCTTATATAAGGTCTTATAGCTTCTGTGAATTTATATGTGCATGCACCTTGCTATATACAGGAAACACTATTTTGACATCGTTATTTACTGCTTCTGGTTCTTAGCAATCATTCCACCTCCTCTTTCATGATGGTCCCTGAATTTGGAAGGAGGATATATAATATAGACATCCCATTTAGGGCTGAGTACTCTACAGTTTCTTACTCACTACATGATATCTAGTTGCAGGTCTCTTGCATACATCATCTGTTGCAAACAGACCTTCTGTGGTGAGGGTTGATAAATGCAGTGGTAGTGGTTTATGGGGGTAACTGATGTCATCAGGAATTGGTTGAATACAATGTCCATTTGGCAGAATAATAGTAGTAGTATCTATGATTTTTCTTGTTACATTATTTTTTTACACACATAACCATAAGGGTTTTATCTTGTATTACAAGGCTTAAGTCCTGTTTTTTTAAAAAAGTGTTTGGTTACTCCTATGACATTTGTGCCACTCTTGCAGTCGCAGCCATCCTTTTCTATGTCAGTCATTAATATTGCTCACACGGGTCATACCTGGGTAAGCTTGAGGACTCTTTTCGTCCTTCCATTGTGTGCATAGATCCTTGGAGCACTATGAAAGGTAGCTCGTAGTGCTAGCTTCCAGTTGGCATCACCTGGATTTCTCCATGTTATATGACTTGAGTATATGGTGGATTCAGTAAAGTCTTACCATTTAAGTTCTGGAAGGCAACCAAGAATGGTTGGCCATAGCCTGTAATTTGTGGTGAAGATAGTGGTCGTTATGGAATCCCATTGCCCAGTAACTCCAAAAGTAGTAACTGCTTTCTGCTACTGGGCTTTTTATTTGCCAGCCTATGATATCTAGAAGGGACATCATTCTCCAATTATACAGTAACTTCATATTACACTGGGGTGTTTGTTTTTGTGAATGTGTTAAAGGCCATCGGAGAGGGACTTTAAAGCATCACTGACTGCTGGTTGTCTGAAAAAGAAAATCTGAAGATATTGCTTTTAAATCTGCTTGCCTAGAAACATACTTGCTTTGTGAAGTTGCTGAGTAACTGTAAAGTTATCTCTGTGTAATATTCAAATATTAGAATTGAAATATGCATATGGGAAGTTGACATTTGAAGTATTTTAGGGATAATAACTGTTAAGCTCACTTGAGATAAATCCAGAGCTCATTCTAAATAATCACAGACTTGGATTTTCTCTTTAATGTGTATTTCTGTATCAACTGAAATTTTCATTTCTCCTTGAACTTAGCTCGTTCTCATATATATTGCTTCTACTTTTGTATTTCTGTTGCTATTTGGAGTCCTTCACCCCAGATGTTGATCCCAAGGACTATATAAACTAATACTTGTCTTACTATTTAAGTTCTAGACTTCGTTTAGGGCAGGTCTTCTTTCTAAACTTTGCTTGTTGAAATTTCTCACTATTCTATTTATACATAAGTACTTAAGTTTTTATTTTTCATGTTTAAAGCAGGGTTTCATGTATGCATGGGTGGCCTTAAATTCATGCATGATATAACCAAAGATGTCCTCGATGTTATGATCCTCACACAGAGTACTGGAATTATAGGTGTACACTACAGTAGGTTCTCAATTTATGCAGTGCTGTGGAATCGAGCTCAGAACTTCTTGAATGCTAGGATAGCACTGTATGAATTAAACTGGCGTTCACGTGTTTGAACACTAGGGCCTTAGCTTTTGGTGATGTTTAGAGAGGCTGCAGAATTTAAGAGCCATGGCTTGGTTATCAATCACTGGGGACTGGCTTTTGAGGGTTCTGGCCAGAGCCTCTCATCTGGTCAAAGCTCTCTGTGTCCTCTTTCCAAAAAGTGGACAAGCTGGGCCAGATTCTCTTGCTGAGGACAGAACCACTCCAACTGGAGACTGCAATGATGGCTCAGCAGTTAAGAGCATTTGCTTTTCTAGCAGAGGTGTAAGTTTGATTCCAAACATTTATAATGGGTAGTTCACCACTGCCTGTAACTATAGCTCACTAGTATCTGGCGCCATCTCCTGGCCTCCTTGTACACATGCACTTATGTTCACATATACATTCATAGACAAACACAGAATTCAAAATTTTAGAAGATCTTAAAATTAATTGAAAAAATAAAAGAATCATTCCAGATGCCCTGCTTTTCTTATCATCTGGACTGTATTTCTTAAAATTATGAGCTAAAATAATATTCTCCTCGTTTGTATCTGTCTGAATCCTGTCAAAGTGACAAATAAGGAAACTAATACAGGAAACTACTGCCTTGCTGTACACCTACAGCAAGTTTACGATTAATGTGGGCATGGTCACATATGGCTTTGGATGAGGTGAGTTACACAATTACACAAGTGTGACTGCAGAATTAGTTGACTTTTGTTTCAGTTGTGCTTGATAATGCAGCTTCTAGTTTTATATCTTAGCTGGCATTTCCACTGTCTTTATTGTATCTGTAGCTATGCAGTACAGGTGCCCATGAGAAGAAAGATTCATCATTGCCTTTGTCGTGTAAAGCACTACATCAATTCCGAAGTCATTTATGATTTTATGGAAAGATCAATAATGAGAAATTTCAAATGATAGCCTTTCCAGTTGGAGATCATGCAGTGCATCTGAGCTTTCATAGTAGTTGGTGCTCAGTATTGACTTTGGAAATAATAAGGTACTATTATGTTTTGAGACTTCTGAATTTGTGATCCTTAGTTAAAAATATTCCAGAGTCCATTCAATTCTCAATTCAACTCAACTCCCCATCATATGAATAGTATAATGTGCTTGTTGGTGAAGCCAGGTTGAACCTGCTGGTATATGTGACAGGTTAATGTTTCCTAGTAATATTTGCCAGACCTTCTGTGGACATCCTCCAAAAGACATGCCCATATCTGGTTTAAGAGTGTACGTGACTGTATGTGAAGTGACTTATAATTGCTGAGTGACATTTTTCAAGAGAATTAAAGTTCTTGGAACAATATTTTCTGCTTCCTTTGGCATGAAATAGCCAATGATTTTGCTTTCTCAAAGGAACTTGGTTTCTTTACACATTCCATGTTTCTGATGCTGGCACACTTATTTATACTACTCTCTCTTGGATTCAGATTTTTTTTTTTTTTTTTTCAGCATAAAGGTTATAAGAAAATGGCCAGCTGTCACATTCCTGAGGTCAGATCATCCCCTGTAGATGAAATGCATTGCTTTGCCTACATATTACTTGCCGGATTGCTAAGCAGATGTTCTAGGCTATAATTCAGGAAAGTGAGACCTCTTGAAGCATTTCTTTTTTTTTTTTTT
>NC_034600.1:9591255-9592387 GCF_900095145.1 Mus pahari
GTTGAGAATTCTTTGTTTAGCTCTGTACCCCATTTTTTAATGGGGTTATTTAGTCACTTTTGACATCTCCAAATCATTTATTTAAAGGTAATTAGTCCTAGGAAAAGTGAAAAAAATATAGTATATGAAAAGAAAATTATTTTAAAGTCTATAGGAGTTGTGTGTGTATATCCATTTGTAAAAAACATTTTTAAGTAGGCAGATTATAATTAAGTTATTTTCACTTAAAAATATATAGAAAAATATGTTAGAAAAATAGTATGAAAAACTTACTAGCAAAATAGCAACAAAAACAGCCTTTCATTTTTTTAAATGTTAATATTTTTCATTAGATATTATCTTCATTTACATTTCAAATGCTAACTAACCCCTTTCCTAGTTTCCTCTCCAAAAGTCCCCTATACTCTCCCCCCTCCTTGCTCCGCAACCCACCCACTCCTGCTTCCTGCCCCTGGCATTCCACTGTACTGGGGCATATGATCTCTGAAAGACCAAGGGCCTCTCCTCCTATTAAGGGCCAACTAGGCCATCCTCTGTTTCATATGCAGCTAGAGATACAAGCTCTGGGGGATACTGGTTAGTTCATATTGTTGTTCCTCCTATAGGGTTGCAGACCCCTTTAGCTCCTTGGGTACTTTTTCTAGGTCCTTCATTGGGGGCCCTGTGTTCCAACAAATAGATGATTGTAAGGATCCACTTCTGTATTTGTCAGACATTGACATAGTCTCACAAGAGATAGCTATATCAGGATCCTGTCAGCAAAATCTTGCTGGCATATGCGATAATGTCTGGGTTTGATGGTGGTTTATGGGATGGATCACCGGGTGGGGCAGTCTCTGGGTGGTCCTTCCTTTCTTCTCAGCTCTGAACTTTGTCTATGTAACTCCTCCCATGGGTATTTTGTGCCCCATTCTAAGAAGGAACAAAGTATCCACACTTTGGTCTTCCTATTTCTTGAGTTTCATGTGTTTTGCAAATTGTATCTTGGATAGCCTAAGTTTCTGGGCTAATATACATATATCAGTGAATGCATATCATGTGTGTTCTTTTGTGATTTGGTTACCTCACTCAGGATGATATCCTCCAGATCCATCCATTTGCCGAAGAATTTCATAAATTCATTGTTTTTAAT
>NC_034600.1:9592838-9594217 GCF_900095145.1 Mus pahari
ATCTTCTGGGTATATGCCCAGGAGAGGTATTGCTAGATCTTCTGGTGGTACTATGTCCAGTTTTGTGAAGAACAGACAAACTGATTTACAGAGTGGTTGTATCAGCTTGTAATCCCAGCAACAATGGAGGAGTGTTCCTCTTTCTCCACATACTCGCCAGCATCTGCTGTCACCTGAATTTTTCATCCTAGCCATTCTGACTGGTGTGAGGTGGACTCTCAGGGTTGTTTTGATTTGCATTTCCCTGATGATTAAGGATGTTGAAAAATTTGTAGGTGCTTCTCAGCCATTCGATATTCCTCAGGTGATAATTCTTCACTTTGCTCTGTATCCAACTTTTAATAGAGTTATTTGACTTTTTTGAGTCCAGCTCTTTGTACATATTGGATATTAGTACCATATCATATTTAGGATTGATAAAGATCCTTTCCCAATCTCTTGGTGTCCTTTTTATCTTATTGACAGTGTCTTTTGCCTTACAAAAGCTTTGCAATTTCATGAGGTCCTATTTGGGGGGGGGGTTGTTTTTAATTTTTTAATGAGATATTTTCTTTATTTACATTTCAAATGCTATCCTGAAAGTTCCCTATACCTTCCCTCCACCCTGTACCCCCCCACACACCCAATCCCACTTCTTGGCCCTGGCATTCTCCTGTATATAAAGTTTGCAAGACCTAGGAACCTCTCTTCCCGATGATGGCCGACTAGGCCATCTTCTGCTACATATGCAGCTAGAGACATGAGCTCTGGGGGTACTGGTTAGTACATATTGTTATTCCACCTATAGGGTTGCAGATCCCTTCAGCTCCAGCAATAGCCATATTGCTATTCTGTTCAGGAATTTTTCCCCTGTGCCCATATCTTCGAGGCTTTTGCCCACTTTCTTCTCTATGTTTCATTGTCTCTGGTTTATGTGGAGGTCCTTGATTCATTTAGACTTGAACTTTGTACAAGGAGATAAGAATGGATCAATTCGCATTCTTCTATATGACAACTACCAGTTGTGCCAGCACCATTTGTTGAAAATTCTGTCTTTCCCACTGGATGGTTTTAGCTCCCTTGCCAAAGATCAAGTGACCATAGGTGTATGGGTTCATTTCCAGGTCTTCAGTTCTATTCCATTTATCTACATGTCTGTCGCTGTACCAGTACCATGCAGTTTTTATCACAATTGCTCTGTAGTACAGCTTGAGATCAGGTATGGTGATTCCCCCAGAGGTTCTTTTATTGTTGAGAACAGTTTTTGACATCTTAGGTTTTTTGTTATTCCAGATATATTTGCAAATTGCCCCTCTAACTCGGTGAAGTATTGAGTTGGAAATTTGATGGGGATTGTATTGAATCTGTAGATTGCTTTCAGCAAGATGTCCATTTTTACT
>NC_034600.1:9594527-9601535 GCF_900095145.1 Mus pahari
CACAGGGGAAAAATTCCTTAACAGAACAGCAATGGCCTGTGCTGTAAGAACAAGAACCGACAAATGGGACCTCATAAAATTGCAAAGCTTCTGTAGGGCAAAAGATACTGTCAATGAGACAAAAAGGCCACCAACAGATTGGGAAAGAATTTTCATGAATCCTAAATCTGATAGGGCACTAATATCCATTCTTCGGTTTCTCCATTTATGGTAATTGAGAGTTTTCCTGGGTATAATAGCCTGGGCTGGCATTTATTTTCTCTTAGGGTCTGTATCACATCTGTCCAGGATCTTCTGGCTTTCATAGTCTCTGGTGAGAAGTCTGGTGTAATTCTATTATGTCTTCCTGTATATGTTACTTGACCTTATTCCCTTACTGCTTCTAATAATTTATCTTCATTTAGTGCATTTGTTGTTCTGATTATTATGTGTCAGGAGGAATTTCTTTTCTGGTCCAGTCCATTTGGAGTTCTATAGTCGTCATGTATGTTCGTGGGCGTCTCTTTCTTTAGGTTAGGGAAGCTTTCTTCTATAATTTTGTTGAAGATATTTACTGGCCCTTTAGGTTGAATGTTGAATATCTTCATTCTCTTCTATACCTATTATCCTTAGGTTTGGCCTTCTCATTGTGTCCTGGATTTTCTTGATGTTTTGAGTTAGATATTTTTGCATTTTGCATTTTCTTTGATTCATGATTTCTATGGAATCCCCCCCTCCTTTTTTTGTTTTTTGTTTTGTTTTTTTTTTTTGTTTTTTGTTTTTTTGTTTTGTTTTTTTTTTCCTGACAGGGTTTCTCTTTGTAGCCCTGGCTGTCAGGGAATTGACTCTGTCTGCCAGGCTGACCTTGAACTCAGAAATTCACCTGCCTCTGCCTCCCAAGTGTTGCGATTAAAGGTCTGTGCTACCATGCTCGGCTTTCTATGGCATCTTCTGCACCTGAGATTATTCTCTTTTCTCTCTCATGTATTCTGTTGCTGATGATCGCATCTATGGTTCCTCATTTCTTTCCTAGGATTTTTATCTCCAGTGTTGTCTCCCTTTGGGTTTTCTTTATTGTTTCTACTTCCATTTTGCCTTGGATGGTTTTGTTCAGTTCCATCACTTGCTTGGTTGTGTTTTCCTGTAATTCTTTAAGGGATTTTGTGTTTCCTCTTTAAGGACTTCTACCTGTTTAGCAGTGTTCTCTTTTCAAATTCCTCTACCAGCATCATAAGATATGATTTTAAATCCGAGTCTTGCTTTTCAGGTGTGTTGGGGTATCCAGGACTCTCTGTGGTGGAAATATTGGTTTCTGATGATGCTGAGTTTTCTTGGTTCCTGTTAGTAAGATTCTTACGTTTGCCTTTCGCCATCTGGTAATCTCTTGTGTTACATGTTCTAGTAGTCTCTGGCTAGATTTTGTTCCTTCCCTTATTCTGTTAGCCTCTGTCAGCACTCGTGGGAGTCCAGCTCTCTCCTGAGCCTCAGTGGTCAGAGTACTCTCTGCAGGCAAGCTCTCCTCTTGCAGAGAATTTTCACAGAGGCCTGGAGCTAAGCTCCCCCTTTCTGCTGAAGATGAAAGCAGGAAGGGAACCCTGTCCAAGAAGTTCTGTTGCTTCTCTGGCCCACATACTCCCCTGGGAATAATGGATCTGAGAGACCCAGATGGTGCTCTTACCTGTGTCCCACGGTCAGCGTCCTCCCTACTGCCCAACTTTCTTCTGGCGGGGATGGTTCTCATACAAAAACAACCTTTCTTTTTCTTTACTAGTTAGAACACCAATTACATGATTTAAAAACATCTGTTTAGACCTTGAATTTTTATGAAATATTAGTTTCATATAATGTGTTTTAGTGGACATATACATCTATCATTAATGTATTGGCTTAGGAATTATTTAAACTAGATATTCAAGCCTTATCACTTAAAAATATGAAAAATTTACAAAAGTTATTTAAGATATGTTCAGATTTATCTTTCCACTTTACAGATTTTAAAGGATCCATAGAGGCATTGCTCCTGTTGTAATATTTCTCTAATATTCATTACAGTTTGCAGAGTTGTACTTTTTTTTAATTGGATATTTTCTTTATTTAAATTTCTTTTTTTCTTTATTATTTACATTTCAAAGGTTATCCCTGATCATGGTTTCCCCTCCAAAAACCCTCTCCCCCAATCCCCTCTCCCCTCCCCCTGCCCACCAACCCACCTACTCCTGGCCCTGGCATTCCCTTATACTGGGTCATAGAGCCTTCATAGGACCAAGGGCCTCTCCTCCTAATGATATCCAACCAGGCCATCCCCTGCTACATATTCAGCTGGAGCCATGAGTCCCACCATGTGTGCTCTTTGGTTGATGGTTTAGTACCTGGGAGCTCTGGGGTACTGGTTAGTTCATATTGTTGTTCCTCCTATGGGGTGCAAACCCGTACAGCTCCTTAGGTCCTTTCTCTAGCTCCATCCCTGGGGACCCTATGCTCAGACCAATGGATGGCTGTGAGCATCCACTTCTGTATTTGTCAGCCACTGACAGAGCCTCTCAGGAGAGAACTATATCAGACTCCTTTCAGCAAGCACTTGTTGGCATCCACAAGAGTGTCTGGGTTTGGTGATTGTAAATGGGATAGATCCCCAGGTAGGGCAGTCTCTGGATGGTCATTTCTTTAGCTTCTACTCCACACTTTGTTTCTGTAACTCCTTCCATGGGTAATTTGTTTCCCCTTTTAAGGATTGAAGTATCCACACTTTGTTCTTCCTTCTTCTTGAGTTTTATGTGGTTTGTGGGAAAAAACATGTTCAACCTCCTTAGTCATCAGGGAAATGCAAATCAAAACAACCTTGAGATTCCACCTCACACCAGTCAGAATGGCTAGGATCAAAAACTCAGGTGTCAGCCGTTGCTGGTGTGAATGTGGAAAAAAAGGAACACTCCTCCATTGCTAGTGGGATTATAAGCTGCTGCAGATGAACCTCACTTGGGTCCTCTATTCACTGGCAAAACTCTGGTTCTGGTTACAGGCAGGTAAAGAGCCAGTGAGAATTGACAGACAGATGCAGACAAGAGAGTGTGCTGGATCTGAATGTAGTTTGTCAAATGGAGCATCAAACTTTATACAGAAGAAAATAGGGAAGTTATACAAAACAGGAATGCAAACATGGAAGGACTGGCACGAACCAACTGGGATAAAATTCAGTGTTAACAACTGGGATCAAAAACAGCTCCACCTAGTGTCAGCTTAAACCTAGAAGCCAGGGGCAAGGGCTTCATGCTCTTGCTATAGTTCCTATTCTAGTCTATAGTATTGTCCACCTTCCCCCTAGGCCATTGTAAA
The DNA here is from genome assembly GCF_900095145.1 of Mus pahari. Classification (NCBI taxonomy): domain Eukaryota; kingdom Metazoa; phylum Chordata; class Mammalia; order Rodentia; family Muridae; genus Mus; species Mus pahari. The sequence continues at coordinate 9,597,840 of NC_034600.1, forward strand.
TACTTGTATATGGGTGTAACTCAACTTTCTATAGTTCTAAGTATATACTCTGGTTCCTCCTTAGATCACAAACTTCCTTCTTCCTAGAGATTGGTAAATTCCTGTGTAGGGCAGTGACTTAGCTATCCATGCCCAGGGTCGGATCAATGACTGCCTAGAATCTAACTTAGCTATATGTCAAAAAATCAAACCTTAGGAGCACTTATAAAAAAGCAATATTAAGGGAAAGCAGACATATCCGTTTACCAACTAAAGCAAGGACATTAGAGCATTTGTTATACAGGATACCATGGTTCCAGGAGACTAAGTTTCCATGAACTTTTCGCCTCGGGACAGCGCCCAGGTTTTTGGGGCCTGTTGTGCTTGTCACTACTGGAGTAGATGTAGCAGTAAGCTGGTTCAACCACTCTGGAAATCATTTGGCAGTTCCTCAGAAAATTGAACATATTACTACCTGAGGACCCAGCAGTACCACTCCTGGGCATATACCCAGAAGATGCCCCAACATGTAATAAGGACACATTCTCCACTATGTTCAATAGCAGTCATATTTATAATAGCCAGAAGCTGGAAAGAACCCAGATGCTCCTCAACAGAGGAATGGATATAGAAAATCTGGTACATTTCCACAATGGAGTACTACACAGCTATTAAAAACAATGAATTTATGAAATTCTTAGGCANATGGATGGATCTGGAGGATATCATACTGAGTGAGGTAGCCCAATCACAAAAGAACGCATGTGATATGCAATCACAGATAAGTGGATATTAGCCCAGAAGCTTGGAATACTTGAAATGTACTTTCAAATGTGTAAAATCGAGCATTTTTTTTATGAGGAAAAATGAGAGCAACAGTAAAAATAAAGTTCGAAGCCTCATTTCTGCATGTGGTTGAGGAAATAAGATACAGAATACTGAGGGCTTGTCAGACACTGTGCATGTTTTTAATAGCCACCTCAAAGAACATCTCAGTGTGAAAAGTCAAACTCTAAAATTGCCTCTGCTTTCTATTTCAACAGTTCTTGAGCATTTTCTGGCTCCTATTTTGGATAACTGTGCAGTGGCATTGATGCCAAAGACTGATCATAGCATTTCTTCCAGAACTCTGCAGAGCTAATCAAAGGTGCAAATTTCCTGAAGCCACCTTGCTTCTAATTTAAATAAATGTATATTGTTAACTCCTCACAATTCCTAATTTTTGCTGAACTAAAACCTGCTTTCCATTAAGAAAAAAGCAAGGGTTTGCAACGTAGGACAAAATGCAAAAGGTTGGTAATCCCAGGTTTTAGACTAAAATGCAGAGCTATTAGGTCTATGGAGAACTTAATTTGTGTAGAAAGTTCCTTATTTGAATGAATGGTAATTAGATATTAGTGATCTTTTTTCTTCTCTCCATTCCTCACCTTTGCTCTCCAACTCCTTCCTTACATATTTTCACTCTGAAGTTAGCAAGTTTTCAATCAAAGTATCAAATTGGTGCTTTTCAATTTTAAGTTATACATTTATATGTTAACACATCATCTTAGATGCAGCTATCTTTTTACCACCCAAATTTAGAAAAGCATAAAAGGAGAAGGTAAAGATAAGTTTAACTAATAAATAATTTGTTACTAATAAATAATAAATGTGAGAATTAGTTGGTCTCTTATTCAACTGAGGCGTCTTATATATCACCTGAGATCTAGGCAGACTCACTTGCAGGCCTCCTTGTGATAGTCTAACTGTACTAAAGAAGAATATGTGCTTTGTTTGGGGAGCTGGCTGCCAAGGTTCATCAAATGGAAAGGAAACAGTTTCCTGACTGATCCATAGTAGCCCTGTACTGGGGACCCATGGGCCAGGATGAGGACGGGCTGGATAATTATTAGGCTTTATGGAGACTAGCTGATGGCAGTTGTCTTTCCCTAGGTCCCAGTGAGTTAAGGCTCATAATTAAAATCTCATTCTCATCCATCCTCTTACTGTCTAATACTCAGGAAGGAATTGAGTGGGAGAGTGTGAAACTAGAGACTCTTGCAGCACTCTGTAGGAATTATTCATTTTATAATCTTTCCTCCTTCTTTAGGTTGTTTTGCCTCATCTTTCTTCTTTGCACTCTTTTACTTATTGACAGCATTTGGCTTAGTTCTCTCATCAAAAGCAAGTTATAGATTTATTGTAATCTCAGTCAAAATCTCCATGGCATTCTTTACAGAAATCAAAAAGATAAATAAAAAAAAATCATCATCTAACCTCCTAAAATTAATGTGGGGCCACAAAAGAATAGCTAAAGCAGTTTGGAGCCAAAATGACAATGCTGCAGGGTGACTGATACCCAATCAAGTAATTGTACAGAGTTGTGGTGAATAAAACAGTATGAGACTAGCACAAAAACAGATGTATAGACAGGTGTACAAAATAGAAGACCTGACTATGAGTTTTGTCATTGAGTATTGCTGTAACAAAATATCCCTGTAAAAGCAACTTAAGGGAGAAAGGGTTTATTCTGCCTATGGTTTCAGGTTACAATCCAGCATTGCAGATAAATATGAGGAACTTAAAACAATTGGTTGTATTACATACATAGTCAAGCAGAGAACAGGGAATGTATATATATCTTAGTGCTCAACTCTTGATTTTTCCAGTCTTATACAATCCAGGATTCCCTGCCTGGGGAATAGTGCCAGGAAAGTTTGGGGTAATGGAGGGGTCTTTGCACCTCAATTAGTATAATCAAAATAGTCTGACAGGTGGGCCCAGATGCTCATTTCCCAGATAATTCTAGATATTTTCAAGTAGATAGTTAACAACCATGTCACATATCACCTGCACGTGTGTGTGCATTCTTTTACTCCTGTGTTTTCTACTTACTGTTTTATTCTCCCATTTTTATGTTTCCTATATTAGTGTCTTTTCTCCCTAAGTGAAAACATTTGTTGTTTTTATATGTGAACAAGTATAGCCAGTGATTAGTTCATGATATTCTGTCACCTCAGTAGTATTTAAACCTTTGTCATTGATTAAAAAAATCCCCCTTGAAATACCCCCAATATTCTTCACAGAAATAGAAAAAAGATCATGTGGAATGAGAGAAGACCCCAGGTAGCAAAAGGAACCCTGAGTAAAAGGAACAACACTTAGAAGACTACTCTGCCAGATCAAGATGGACTAGAGAGTGTCAGTGATCCAAAGAGCATGGAACTGGCCCAGAAATAGCTAGGTAGCCCAGTGGAACAAAATAGAAGACCCAAACTTGTAACTACAGCCGTCAGATATTGGGCAAAGATGCCAAAACATACACTGTGGAAGAAAAAAAACAAACAGCATTTTCAATAAATGATGCTGAAAAAACTGGATGTCCACATGCAGAGGAATGAAACACCTTGATTGTTTTTTTTGTTTTTGTTTTTTTGTTTTTGCTAGTGGAATTTTCCTTTGTTTGTATAAAATGATGAATTCAGTTGGTGACTGGCCAATTTATACAAACAGAATGCCACAAATGGGGTTAAGCCCAGAAACTTAGAATACCCAAGATACATTATGCAAAACACAAGAAAACCAAGAAGGATGACCATTGTGTGGATACTTCATTCCTCCTTAGAGTAAGGAACAAAATACTCATGAATGGATATAGGTACAGAGACAAAATTTAGAGCTAAGATGAAAGGATGGACTATCCAGAGACTACCCCATCCGGGAATCCATCCCATCATC
>NC_034600.1:9601815-9621529 GCF_900095145.1 Mus pahari
GGGGGTGGGGGTATAGGGAACTTTCGGGATAGCATTTGAAATGTAAATAAAGAAAATAATAATAAAAAAATTAAAAAAAAAGAAAAAAAAAGAATGAAGTCGTTTTCAGTGATATGAATTTTGGAACAGAGATTGGTTAGTTGAGTTAACCATAAATGAGGCTGGGGAGAATATATTCAGAGAGGACATCAGAGGATGAGAGGTAAGCCTTGAAAGGAACCGTCTTTTTGGGTCAGTGGAAGAAAACGACTGGGAAAGAGATGACAAATGTTAGGAGATCCACTGTTTTATACTCACCCATATTTAGTGAACGGATAAATGGAACAAAATATGAGAAATAAATGTATTCCTTTATTCATTCATTTGTTTATATCATTGTGATTAATTGCTCAGACATACAAGAAAGAGAAATTTCCCAATATTTATGGGAATTATGGAAAAGAACATCTTGTGAGTCTACTATGCTACTCATGATGATAATGCCTCTTTCTTCCATTATTCAGAGGATTTAATGAAATGAAAATTCCAAACCATAGTACAGGGTTGCAATTCTATGCAATATTCTATTGGAGAACTCAGCAGGGTCTGAAGCTTGGAGTTAACAAACTCAATCTTGAGTGTTGGTCCTAGCTACAGTGACTGAGTGAGCAGATGATGGAACATCTTTGTGGTGTGGGCAATGGGGATAGTATTAGTACCTTTCTTTTTATCTACAACAAATGGCTGGAATGATATAGGAATGCAAATACACATTGGGTAGTCCATTTTGTTTCTTTTTTCTGCTATAAATGTTGTTGTCTAAAGCTATAGATTTACTTTACTTTGTGAAATGTCATTTGCTTTTCCTTTTTATCTTGGAAGACCTTTTTGAAGAATATTTTAATAGTGCCCTTTTTTGAATCTATATTTCTCTAGAATTTTTCAGACAGTCAGTCTAAAGTATGCATTGTATGGACACCTTGCTATGGATTGTTCTTGGTATTTGATTTAGGAAATTACATCAAGTAAAAGATATAATTTTATCAACTATCTGATATTCAGATCTCAAAGAACCAAGGTAAAGATTTTCAGACTTATGCATTAATATGAAAACATGTTACTTTTGAGGCTAACTTAATGTGAGTTCTGCCTTCAACCACACTTGAAGCAGTTTGTATCTCTTTGATGCATAAATATAATCAGTTGAGAATATTGCTTATGTCACCACCTTTAACTTTGTAAAGCATAGGTAATATATAGTTATAAGTCATGTTTATGATCTGTTATAAGTAATATTTTCCTGTTTCTCTAGGTTTAAATATATACTTGGTAAGAGCATATTTTCTTTTTATTTGGCATATAAATGAATGTCAAAATTTATTTAAATAATAATAGTTTCTATTTCTCACTTAGTTGTTGCCATAATAAAATATTTTCTGATTGACAGTTTGCTTTTTCCTATTTTTCACACATAGTTTCTATAATTTTTCCTACTCAGAATGATATAAATCATGTTCTATATTGGTAGTTCATGATCTTGCTAAGGTGCATGAATGGATGATTTTTTTTTTTTGGTGTGTGTGACGGTGTCTTATTGTGTAGCCTGGTTACCTTGTTCTTTCTGCCTCAACGTCCCAAGTGCTTTCAACTATCATCAGTAACATTTGACCTTAGCCTGCTTGTGGACGTTGTACATCGTGGTGCGCACTAGGCTCCGCACCACGATGTACAACGTCCACAAGCAGTCTCCCCCTCCCTCCCTCCCTCCCTCTGTGTGTGTAAGTGTCTGTGTGAATGCTGTTGTGTATATATTTGTGGCTTTATTTGTAGGTCATGTTAACCTTGTGTATTGTTCCTCAGGAGACATCTATCTTGTCCCTGCTTTTGTGTGTGTGTGTGTGTGTGTGTGTGTGTGTGTGTGTGTGTATTTGTTATTTGATATATGCCTGTGTGTGCGTGGGTGTGATGAACAACCACACATGCACATGTGGAGGCCAGAAGCAAAGCCTACTTAGAGAATCTTTATCCTTTTCCATATTTTTAAAGACAGGCTATTATTTTGTTTTGTGGGTAGAATGGATTGTCAGTGACCCTGTCTATACCAGCACTGCAGTTCATTTCACCTCTTGTCATTCCTAGCTTTTTATATGGGTTCTGGGCTTTGAACTCAGCTCCTATGCCTTCACATCATTTTAATCTTGAGTTTCAGCCATGTTTAGCATAGTATTTTTGAAAATTTTGCATTTATTATAGAATGAAATGTCTTTATCTCTTCCTCTTATTCTCTCCTCCATCTCCCTATGTGTTCCTTCAATGTCCAGTCAAACCTTTTATATATTTTTTTAAATGGAATCTCCTTCTGCATCCTACGCCTATCAGGTTAGTGAACCCTAGGGATCCCCCTACCTTCACTTTCCTAGTGCTGAGATGTCATCTGTGACCTGTCTTACCCAGCTTGTATGTGGGTGCACACAAGAACTTCACGAATTGAGCTATCTCTCTAGTCCCTCATTAACGATTTCTTGTCTGTAAAATAAGCTTAATACTTAGATCTCAACTCTGCTGCAGCAGTGAAACACGAAGCACACACTGCACACTGTTCTGGGGAACATTGCCTAGTTTTGTAATGCTGAGGAAAGGCATAATTGTTACCACTTATCAGAAGGGTACCTAATAACCCTTTGACTTCTTTCCTTGCATCTCTGTTTTATAACATTTGTACGCGCAGCACTAGAATGATCTTTGTAAGTAGAATTGAGAATTTTCTTCAGTATCAAAGTTACTCTCTTTTAAAGTCTTATTTGGAAAACCTAATACACACATATTCACTGAGGGTCAGAACAGAGAAATGGGATGTTAATAAGACTATAACATAGCTTTTTTCATGATAGCCTACTCTTTTATGCTCTATCATTGTCTTTATGAATTATTCTGGGATTACATGGCTTTTACAGATTTTTGTATAAAAATCATTACATCAAAGAGAGAGAGAGAGAGAGAGAGAGAGAGAGAGAGAGAGAGAGAGAGAGAAATGAGAAATGAAAAATTATTATGTCATCCCTTTTATTCATTTATTTATTATTTCTCTAAATCCATGAAGGTTTCTTTGCAGATTTTGGGATCTATTTGGGATCTGCTAGTGAACTCCTTTGTGGTTTATGTAGTCCAATCAAGATCATGACTACATTAATTATATGATCATGTAAAAGTCTGTTCAGTATAGACTAAATTACTCATTATCAGGAATACTCAAGGGTTGCACATGGCAGTGTATTCAGAAGTAAACTGAAGCAAAGACAATTTTGTGTTTATGCCTGTAGTTAGAACAATGAAACCACCTTTGATGTTGTTTACCAGGAATATTCTTGAGCCCACAAGATGGCAGTATTACTTCATAAAGGTAAACAAACTAATGAAGTGCTTGGTTTTCTAGAACAAATACAGGAAGCTCCTGACTGTAGCTGCAAAACTCATGGTCCTTGATGAAGTATGGAAGGCAATATGGAAAGCAAGAGAACCTCAGAGGAGGAAATTACTTATTTAATAAATCATGTAGTATCAATAGTAACCATGCCAAATGATGTGGAATCTTTCCATTTCCCCTACCTTCAGCATTTATAAGAGAGGAAAATATCACGAAGACACATTTTTAAATATGGTCTTGTCTTCCCCCATGTTCAGGCCACCGTTCTAGGCATTCATGTCTGTATTATTATTGTGATGGATCCCAAGTATGGAAGCTTCAGTAAGTCATCTCAGTTATAGAGGTGACAGATTTCAGAAAGAGTTTTACATAGGAAAATGGAAAATTGGGTTTCAAAGGTTAATCATCAACCTAAGTTATTCTAAATACCAATTGGTTTTATCAATAAGTTTCTTTGTAGATGATATTTATGTACAGATTATAAAGTTTGTACTACTAATGATTAAAGGTATAAATTTAGCATTGTAGAGATAAAAGGATTTATGACTCATTCTCGTTCTCCATACTGTATTTTATAATTGTTTAATAGTTTAAGAACTTACTTAGTTCTTCCAAATAAATATTCTAATAAGTTATTTTAAATGCAATGCTTACCTTCTTTCACAATCAGACACTCATAAAACCAATTTATTTTGAATGAAGGACTTACTCTAGTGGATGTTGTATTTCAATAACTGCATATAACTTAATAAGAAATATATACCCTTACTGGTACAGTCATTATATTAAGCTTAATAAGCTTTTATGCTGTACAGTAGACCTTTGTGACTTAAAGGCAAACCTACTTTCTTCTTTTCTAGCTCTTCATTTGCTTCTACACCATTATTTGCAGAGATAATACTCCTAGCCCCATATTAGCTATGCCAATGGAATTTGGACTGCTACTAACAAGTAAAACAAACACATGTTACTTCCAAACACTGTACTGTACCTTCACTGGCTGTAAGGCTTTGAAGATTTATCATATTTTAGGTTATGCACTTTGATTTTTGTTTTCCCTTTGTCTTGAGTAGAGAGAAAGTGGTCTAAGTTACTGGAGTTGTATTGAGTATGTTCTTGGAGGGATATTTTGTGACAGACTTGTATATATAGACTAATCTTGAGAGTATGTTTGATGTTTGCTTCCTCTGCAGATACTAAGCCTTTTTAGTGTATCATTAACTGAAAGGTTTTTTAAATTAAATTGGGAGATTAGAGATTATTCAGTATTAAGATAGCTTAATCACTGTAATATTTTTAAGTAACATTACTCCATTGCATTTGGCCTTTGCATAACATTTGTAAAGCAGTTGTAAATTTTAGCTTGTTGAGTAGATATAAAAGTAAATCTAAGGAAGCAGGTGTGAATTAACAACAAGACTGCTCAGAATCAGTGAAAAAGTTGTGTTCTGGGAATTTTATCATTCCATCATGCTCATATTGTTTGGATTTTTTTTTAAGGATCTGAAAATTCTTTATTCTCCTTTCCTTCTTGCAGACATTCTATTTGGCCTTTCTTCTTCTTTTTTTTATTAGATAGTTTCTTCATTTACATTTCAAATGCTATCCCCAATGCAGCCCCCTATGCCCACCCCCTGTCCTGCTCCCCAGCCCACCCACTCCCGCTTCATGGCCCTGGCATTCCCTTGTACTGGGGTATATGATTGGAGTTTTGAGTCACAGTACTATACTTGGAATGGGCTAGTGCTGAGGTAATCCAGGCTCTTACATTCATTTTTAGGAGGTAGGCAATAGGCCAGCAAAAGGGACTTGGAGTTAGTTTTTCATTTGGCTCATGCTCCAAGCTATTCTCTCTCTTCTGAAGATGCTGCCATTATTGGCTGTACTTTCTGCAGAAGACAGAGTAATGAAGGAAAGTGACAAGGTCATCAAGATAGAAAGGGGGAAGCTTGCAAGAATAGAGAAGTAGCAGGTTATATGAGTCTCAGTTGAACAAGACCTCCTGCCCCTGTCCTTGACACTGATAGTTCTGTGGATGACATTCACAGCACCAGGAGAGTGAGAGCATCACACAGACTTTCAAGGCTTTCAGAGACTCCCATTGATTCATTTAAATGCAGGAGGAGGATGTTCCCAGGCTTCTTTCTATAGCAATTCTACATATGGGACCTTTGAGAAGATTAACCATACAGAATCAGAGCAGTCTATCACATCTGTTAGCACCTGCATTAGAATTAGAACACAGAATAACAGAAGAAGGTACAGAAAAGGAAAATGTATAGAAAACAGAAAAGAGGAAAAGATAGCATTTGGAAAAAGGGCCCTAAAAAATCTTTACAAAAGGGGGCAGAATTTTTTTTAAGGACTTTGATATAGCTATTTAAAGGAGTATAGAAAGACATACTACTAATGTGTATCTAATGTGTATATGCTCTTTTGTTTTCAAATTCCATCTTACTTTACATGAAATAGTAATACATAAAAGACCTTCAAGGTGTAGCAAGTTAGCTTTGGAAATCACAGCTACCTTCTAAGATGTTATGTTGGTTAAATAAGAAATATGAAGAAGTATTTGTTCTTTTTTATTTTCCTAAAACATTTGAAAGTATATAGTAAAATTTTATATTTTTAATGTAACCCTTGATTGATAATGTGTATTTATTTTTAAAGTATTTTACGTAGAACTTACAGCATTTTATTGATCATAAAAATATGAGTTTTGGAAGCAATAAGATTTCATAATTTAAAAAGAAAGAAGAAAAAAGATTTCATAATTTTATGTCTAGGGTCACATTGCCAGGTCATAATGTCAATGTTACTGTTGTATTTTTTCAGAATATATTTATATAAAGATATAAAAACTAGCTAAATAGATTTTTAAGACATGATAAAATAAAAATTTAAAATGGACAGATAATTTAATCGAGATTTAATATCTTTCTGAAAGTATAGTTAAAAATACAGAGCTACTAACAGCTCTAAATTTACTTGATTTTGGTTTGAAGCCTTATTCTGAAAATCTTGGGGAGAAGTAAATTCAGAAAAAATATCAAAATTGATGAGTTTACTGTAGAGTGCGAAGATTCAGAGTAAATTGGAATTCTGCTCACTAAGTGCCTTAGAGCTTATTCCACCTGACTCATCAAATGAAAAATTCATCAATTAATCCTCTGACAATAACGATATATACATAAAAATCAATCTGGAATTGATTTTTTTAGTCTGAACATGAAAACCAAGCTCTGGCTTATACATAATGTGAGATTTCTCTTCATTTTGACTTTATTATTGAATATAAGAGCTGAAGTGTTCATATAATTATTTGTTCTGAGTCAACTACAAAAATGTGATTGTGAAAGAGTATATGTACTAGGGAGGTGCTCCAAAGCTCAATCTGAGTGAGCTAATAAAGTTGTCAGATGCATGTAAGAATGCAGCTCATGGGATCCCTAGAAGGCAGCCAATAGCCAGGGACACTGATCACTGAGCCCTGATGAGAGACCACCCAAGACAGTTAACAGTGAGCTCAGTACTGAGGAGGATGAAAGACAAAAAAGAGTAACAGAAAAGAACTCAGATCTCAGATGGGGATTAGAAATAGCATTGTTAGGGATGTGATTTCTATGAAGGGCAGGGGTAAGAGAAGGTGGGAGGGAATGGAGAGAGAGAGAGAGAGAGAGAGAGAGAGAGAGAGAGAGAGAGAAACACAAATGTTTCACAAAACACAAAACATTTAAATTATATTTTTAATCAGGATTGCTCATTTTCTGTAGCCCATCACAGATTCCAAAGAAACCTTGCTTCAAGTGCATGTGTAATGGTAAAGTTTTCAACATAATGTCAGCATGAAAATATATGTACAATTATCCTCCCAAATAATCTAAAGCAAATGCTAATGGTTTTGTTTTGATTTAATTAAAGAAATCATAGCAAAATATGTTCTGATATGTTACTACAAGAGGAAAAAAATTCAGTGGTCATATCTAAGTTTCCATCATTCCAAGATGCTCCTCTCCCCAGTTCCAAACCTACATTGTAGTGTTGCTGGGTTCTTAATTTACATAATGGAGATTCCACTTGGAATTTTATCAGACTGTGTTGGTAGTTCCCTGTATTCCCATTGCCAAATTAATATTGTTCTAAATGCTCTAAGTCAGCATATTATGACAAGAAGATATGTTTTCTTCCAGAGTGTAGTAGAGTGAATCAGTGATAAGATTCTAAGGGAAATGTGAAGCCTGAGAACTCTGTCAGTATTACTTATCTCATGTGTAGTAAATTTTGATGACTCTCTTATGAACATGAATTCTTGTAGGAAATGAGCATTAAACTGTTTTTATGTTTTATGGATGTTTAAAATAAGCTGAGTATATGTATTTCTGAAGCTATTAGAATTTTTCCCTTGTCACAATAGCAGTAAGAAAATTACAATAGAAATGTTTTCCAGAGAGCACAGCATATGAAATAATGTGCCTACTCCATAGTTAAAGTGTTGGCTATATTTCAGGTCTCATTCTTTGCACATACCTTGACAATTATAATTGCTTGATTAAAAAAGGAGCCTTTTTGCTAGTTTTATGTCACAGTGCCAAATAAGTATGTGCAGTGTTCTGTTTCTGAGCAGGTCAGAGAGTCTGCTGAAAACCTAAATGGGATGGATGCATTGTTAAGATCTTTTGTTATTCAAATATTTGTGGCTCTTTTTTGCTTGTTGTTTCTTAGTCTCATCTTTAAACAATTTCGAAAATGTCTATAAGAAATACACCAACAAAGTACATTCTACGTTAACTTAACACATTTGATGTTCCCTAATTTTAGAAGCACCATATATTACTGAATCCTTAAGGAATGTACATTTTTCAAGATTCCCATTCTTTTTTATTGGATGTGTTTTGAAAGTTTGGGAAGGATTATATAGTTATATAATTGCCATTCCTGGGAACTCTACATTGTCACAAAGCAGGTAGTAAAGAACGATTTGTAAGTTCTGTCTGTGGTAGTTATTTCTTGCTGTGTATGTCTGCTGTTATGTTTTATTACATCATTCATGTTGTTGGAATACATATTATGATTAAATCAATGATATAATAGCTAGTTATAGGATAATTACAGCTGTATTATAGTGATGTACTGTACATCACTGTAGTTACAAATATTTAAATATGTCTAACAGCATAGAATCAAGTTTCCTTGTAGTTTTTATAGCTAATATGCATTTTATATAACCATTTTTAATTTATGACACTAGACTTGAAGAGCTAAGAATTAGTCATTTTGTTCATTATAGATAATTTTATTCCTTCAGAAAAAATTAAGTATCTTTTCTGAGACTTAAAGAAGTTCTATAAATAATTAATTGCTTAAAAATTGTTACACTGATTTATTCTTTTTTTCTATTTTTTATTTTAAGTAGAGAGAGAAAAAGTAATTAAAGGAAACTAAGTTTCTTGAAAATGTTAATTTATATATTCAATAGTAGTAATAGACTTCATCATACTTCTGAGAGTACGTTTTCATCTTACCTCAAATTTTTGTGATGATGATTAATTTCTGTACCTCAGTGTGCAGAAGTGATCATGGGCAAGTAAAATCCTTTGCTTTACTTTGGATTTGAGCACTTGAAATGAGGACCTTTGCTTCAGTAGTCTTAGATATGACACTTATAGAGAGGATCAATAAGATTAAAATTATTTACGTTTGTTCTGATTTACTCAAAATATGAAAATAATTGATAAGATAATACATTTTAATCAAATTTAATGTAGCTCTCATTTAAAAATTAACTTTTTGTACACAATTAACACTGTCATGTGACATCAGAAATTGCTGCTGTGCACTGTAGTCACACATTGGGAAGGAGACGTGAGCACCTCTGACATAGGACTTCTGTGATGATCGATCATGGCTGCTGTTTTCAGTTGTCTCAGGACATAATCAAAATCATGTTTGAAATTTGGAGTCATCTTTGTTATTCGTACCTTTTTTCTCTCTAAACAGCTCATTTTTATTAAGGTTTATTATCAAATAGCTTTGCTACTTTGACAGAAAAAATAAAATTTTTTATCTCTGAAATTTAAAATATACTATACATTCCAGCTGCATTCTCAGAAGATAAATTCTGTTTTTGTGGACTATTTGTTCAGTAGAACTTATGTTTTTGAAAGACTATAGGAAAGTTGATATTTTGGAACACAATATTATAGTCTAAAGATGAGACCTTTAACAGAAAGAGGCTTTTACATTTATTAGAATTCTTTTATATTTTGTTCCATCATCTTTGCATAAAATAGAAATTGCTTTTAACATTTTCCCATCTCTTTCTTATTCTTCAGTAGAAAATAACTTATAAATAAAATATTTTATTAAATTATTACAGTATGAACTATAGTACATTGATACATGGTGGTGCTCACCAGGGCTTTGCCAAAACTACACCTTCATTTCAGAAATGTTTTAATTCGCTTAAGAGCTGGTAAAGTGGGAATACCTTTGTATTATGACTTACTTCATTAAGTACTGTATGTTATTAATTTTAAGTCTAATTTTCTTGAAATGTAATCTGTATCTCGCATTCTCAGTGATAATTATATACTTTAAATTATATACTTTAAAATATGATTTGATATCATTTCCTAATATTTTCATTATAGATCAACTCTTCACATTTGCAAGATGTCCTTAAAAATGGGGTTTGAGCTAAGGTCTTTTTCAAGGCAGTAACAGGAGCTCAGTTTTTTTTTACAGAGTTTATTATGTTCTTGCTTTTATTGAGCACTTTCTACGTACATAGAGTTCTTCCAAAATCTACATAAATAATTTCAATCACTAATTCATGTTAATATCATAATGACTTTTAACTTAGTTATTGACGAGTGTTTCTGAAATGTTGGTGTGATATGATTAGTCAATTTTTTGCCTTTCCAAAAAATTATTCTGAATATTATCTTTCAATATTTTATCATACTAAAGATGAAATGTTTAAAATGAATGAATTTGAATGCAAATCAAATACTAATCGAAGAAATTGTAATATGCATTAAAATTGATAATGATACATTATTTTTGCCACTTAGGAGAAATGTCTTCCAGAAAAAGTGTAACACAGTCAGCATGTTTTAATCTTACATTTAAAATTGAGTAAAAGCAATTTTCCATTTAAAACAGTCTAACACTGTTTTGACTCTGTTTTGCTGTGAAGGCGTGTTAAAGCTGAAGATAATGTTCTGTCATAAATAAGAGTCTTTTATCTAGAGAGTATGAACTGACCCCATTTATATAGTTTTGAAATTATGGCTGTCTGTACTCTGTAAGCTAAATCCTTCACATTTTGTGGTTTACTTATAGATGATATGGCTTCAGAAAAAATGGCATGGTATGGTAGGTATTTTGATACTGTAGTTGAAGACTTGGAGGTTAGAAGATCGTATTTAAGGGATGTAAATATAAACATTAATATCTGAAGGTTAGATTCTTCGTATACAAGTGAGTGAAGTGATTTAAAACTGTTCTGTTCTATCCTGAAGGCTTTTTGAAGTTTTCAGGATTCCTGGATTTCTGCTGTAACGTGTACTGTATCTTGCTCTACAGAATCAAAGTTAGGCTTGTGTTGGAGCATCTCTTATTAGGAGTGCATTCACAGTAGGAGCTCATATAGGACATTCTGAGAATGTTATTGCTTACTCTGACTCTAACTCCTACAATTCTTGGCAGGGCCAAAGTGGAGAGAGCTCCTGTGTACCTGTACAGTAGGTCTCTGAGCCATACTGTCAATCTGAGTTACCATTAGGCATATGTGCATACATGCCTGCCTTCCTCATTTGTCTTTATATAACATATGGAGAGTGAGAGATGAAGTACCAAGAATCTTTTGAAGTAAAGCGTCAGTATTTACCACTATTTCTCAAAGGCCAACAGGAAA
Source organism: Mus pahari (assembly GCF_900095145.1). Lineage (NCBI taxonomy): Eukaryota > Metazoa > Chordata > Mammalia > Rodentia > Muridae > Mus > Mus pahari. Next base: position 9,613,137 of record NC_034600.1, read on the forward strand.
AAATAATGAGCATTTGTGCTTTGTAGGACAGGTAGACCTCTTTTTTGCCTACACAATTTTCTCCCTCAATAGTCTGCTCACAGACCTGGCTCTCTGAAGTTCTTGGTTTTGTCAGTGGTGGCGCAGGCCTTTAATCCCAGCACTTGGGAGGCAGAGGCAGGCAGATTTCTGAGTTCAAGGCCAGCCTGGTCTACAGAGTGAGTTCTAGGACAGCCAGGGCTACACATAGAAACCCTGTCTCTAACACTTCATCACCCACCCCCCAAAAAAGGAAACTTGCAAACTTATTTTACCAGTTGTACAGTTGAAAATAAATCTTAATTAATATGGCAGACACGGTTTTAAGGGACTTAAATTTTACTTTGCTATTACTGTATACAAAAATTATTTTTCCTGTAATTTTGATATTTTTGCATCTTATTAGAGTTTATTTGGGACATCAGCAGTTTTACAAATGTCCCCATACATTTTGCTGTTATTTGAGGCAGAAAGTACAGCACCTGTCACTAGCCCATCTTGCAACTGTGGAAATGAAGACTTAGAGTGTCTATCTTGCTTAAGATGTCCTAGGAGGTAAGAAGGGGGATGCACAGTGGAGCCCAGATCTCAAGCCTGAGGCAGTTCCTGTTCCTCCTCACCTCACAGCTCTTTATGTTTATAATGAAGAAAGTATCCATAAGGATCAGCTTAAAGTGAGAAAATGAAATGTTGGATACTTTCACATGAGTGCTTTGTTGATTGAGTTGGCAAACACATCTCTTTGAAGAAAGAAATAATAAATATACAGCAGAAAAGTCCTTTTCTGTTAGCTTGTTCCTGTGTTGGCTAATGCAGTTAAATTTTTTTTTCTTTTTACTAGTTTCCCTTAGCATGAATTATGCAGTAAAGAAATATAGTACTAATAATTAATAATGTCTTTTAATACAGGTGACTGAAGTAGCAGTAAGGAATGGAGCATTTGCAAAAACAAAACATTTTTAAGAACTATTTTCTTTTATTCTGAAGTTAATCCAAAAAAATAATATTTTGTATTTATTTAGGTTTATATAGGTATTAGGCTTATATAGCTATATATTTATTTAGCATATATAGCTATATATTTTATATATTTGTCATATTTTTTACTAAATAAATATATAGTACTTTGTAGAAGGTACACATTCATTCTGTTGGGATCTAGAAGGAAGAGGCCGATTTATTTCATAATACTTTAAAGAAACAATGGTGTTAATTTTTGAAAACTAGTAATCCATGAGATTGCAAGTTAACACTACCATTATGAGGAAGAGAAGCTTTTCCTGCAGGTTGATCATGTAGTCTAGAGTCAAAGATTACTTAGTTGTCCTCAAGTTTATGATCCACTCAACTACACTATACTTATTTTTAAATGCTAGACATTTAATTTAAACTTTATTCACAGTTTTTAAAAATTACTTTTACTGGTTTTTAACATCTCCATCTTTTCAGTTTTTCATTAGCTAGAAATTGTCTTTGCAAATCAACATTTGCCAATATGTCTCTCTATAAGATATACTGCCAACCTAGAATTAATGAAGATTAGGGACTGTAATTATTTAGTTCCTTTCTACTTAGTAGGTCCCCCTCCCAACTCTTTCTTAATTATCTCTAGATATATCTTTCATGTTTATCTTCTAATTCCTTCCTGATTTTCTACTTCCACTTTGCAATGCTGTGGGTTTTGTTGTGTGGGGAGGAATGTAATGCAAAGATCCAGAGTGAAAGGACTTTTTTAAAACTGTGTTATTCATGCTGTTATACTCCAAAACATACTTGAATTAAGTAACCACATAGTATTTGCCTTCCATAGAGTTTGGTCAGAGACCTTCTGTAGGACAGATATGTTTAGGCTTGGTCTGTTGGTATGTATTATAATACTAAATATTAGCCCTGACTGCCTGAGGGACCAGAGAATCCTCACATATCTCAAGTAATCATATGTGGTCTTGCTCCCTAATTTAAATCTATTTAAAACAGTTATTGTTATTTATTTAGACAGTGTTTTTCTCTGTAGCCTGGGCTAACTTTGATTTGTCCTATAGATTAGGCTGACCATGGCCTCACAAGGAACCTATCTGTCCCTGCCTTTGTCTCCCAAGCACCACATCTATTTATTTATTTATTTATTTATTTATTTATTTATTTATTTATTTATTTATTTATTATCTATGTACTCTTGAAAACATTTATATCGATTTTTATTTTTTCTTTGGAGATTACTGTCTACACAGATTTATCTGGGTTATGATAGGGAAGTAGACGTTAATAGCATAGATGGTAGATATCTGCTCAGCTCTAGTGCTTTAAAAGCTTATCATAAATATAAAAGTTGTGTGTCTTTTATCTGGGAAGATCGAGGCTGGGTAGATACACCCGGTTGGATTAAGTATTACAACATAGAATTTGCATGAAGATCCCAGACATAAGATGAAATGAAGTATGGTGGCACATCCTTGTAATCTAGCACCCAAGAGGCTTGGACACACAGGGTTCTCAGCCTGCCTGGGCTACATTAGGAGAGCTTGTCTTGAATTGAGCAAGCAAACAAGCAAAGCCATCAAGGAAATAATGTGTGTAATTGGCATTGATATTAATTGTGACACTAGAATTGAGAGGCAAATACAATTTTGCCTCTTGGAAGTTTTATTCTCTTACTGGAGTTTGCATTAGACCTGCTTCGATCCAAGCCTCCCTGTTGAAAACCCTTTTTCAGGGCTGTTAAGAATTAACCTGCATCCAGGAGGTTTTCTGTATAAGGACTAGAACTGCCATTTGCCACATTTAGAAATGTGCTTAAACTTTTTATTTTGCAACCTTGACTTCACCATTTCTTTTGTTTATTTGCTTTTGTTTTGCCTTCTATTTTTTTTTTTTTTTAAGAGATACTCTCACTATGTCTCCCTGACTGGCCTCAGACTCCCAGAGATTTTCCTGCCTCTGCCTCTATAGTGCTGGATTCAAATGTATGTGCCACAGTGCCCAGCCAGCTTTTCCATTTCAAAATGGTGTTGAGGTAAAGGATACATTTGCAAGTTAACAGTCTGTCTCAGATATTTCTGTAGCAAACAGTGCCCTTTCAAGTGTCTACACACAAAATCCACAAGCTATTCATTTTCATGATTTAAGAAGAAAATATGTAGAATTAAGCTTTATAAAGAAGCTTTTACATTTAAGGATTCTTATGTTTTAAAAACTGATATATTTATTTTTAATTTTTTTAGCTGTGTGTGTGTGTGTGTGTGTGTGTGTGTGTGTGTGTGTGTGTGTGTGAATGTGGATAAGTGTGGACATAGCTGGCATGTATATGGAGGTCAGATATTGGTCCTTTACCCTTTAGCTTGTTTAAGATAGGGCATTTTACTTGCCACTGCAGACAGCAGGCTAGCTCGTCCCTGAGCTCCTGGGGTTACAAACCATATTCAGTGATGCTGGCTTTATATGGCTTCTAGGAGTCTAAATTCAGGTCTGCATGATCAAATGTACTAACTTTTGTATGAAGCTGTTGCTTTAGAAAAGTTCCTTTATAACTAGAAGTGTGTGTACTAGAAACAGTATTTTCCATTTAGTTGCCAGTAGTCCATTTAATCATTTGACTCCTCTGATTATTCAATATACCGTGGATGGTTTATCTTCATTCTACATCATATTCAGCAGGAAAATAGCAATTCAGCTCAATTTTTGTTGAAAAAAAATCATACATAAATTAACTATTTTTAATAAGCTATTTTTGAGAGAAAGATAATTATTTGGGTCTCTATCATGAGTGGGTGGGGTGATATTTAGTGTATGTTCTTATAAACTACTTATTTTAATTATATAATATACTTTATCAAGTTATTTATAATGATATTTATTAAAAGAAAATCCTGGCTACTATTAGCAACTTTACTTGAAATTTTTACTTTAATGATCCTATAAGAAACTTCTACTCCAAGGTATCTGTAGTTAAAATACAGGAGCTGTGAGAAAATATTCAATCCTCTATGGACCAGTTCATAAAATATGAAATTACTCACATATCTTGATATCTTTGCTCATATATAAAGAAAAAGCTAAACATAAACACTTCTCGTAATTACAGAAGGTTACTTTGAGCACATATGCATATTATAAATTGTGAGGTACTGTATAGCCTATCTTGTATTCATAATATGCACTAATAAGGGAGTTGATCCTGCTAAGCAGCAGAAGGACTATAGGGGCAGGTGTATGACACAGCTTTTGTCTGGCCAGCACTCATATAGGAACAGCCCTTACACTGTCCTTTTCAAGGCCCTGTGTTAGAGTCTGAATATGATGGCGTGACATCTGCAAGATTGGGCAGGTGGTGAAGCTGACGATTGAACTGTATGCCAAGTAATGGCTCTTAACAGCTTTGGTGGACACCAGATTTAGGTGTCTTTGTGGAAACAAAGACAAGAGTAGCTGGTCATGCATTTGCAGCTACTTTTCTGAGCCACGGTTAAAAGAAAAAATGATTTTTTTACAAAATGATATCTGATCCTCTTACGTAATCTGCAACTCTTCTGATGCTGCTTTCTTCACCCAGCATTTTCGCAACAGACTTTAAGCATATATTTAGATTTTAAACTCCTGGCCTTTTATTCTTTTTATGGCCTATGTAGGCTGTCAACAAACCTCTTGTACACAAATTCTGCTCTAATTTGATATGGAAAAGCATGTAACCATGGAAACGTTCTTTGTGCCCTATCTCAAGCCCTGGCTGCTTTATTTACCCTTTATAGAATAGAACAAACAATCTACATAGTTAATATTCACCTTAAAAAAAAACTAATCCCCGGTTAAACAACAAGTATAAGACTAAACTTCTTCACAACAGTAATGTTTTTAACCAAGCAACTGTTACTATTTAAATTTTAAAAATAAATAACATTTAGAGTAGCCTTTCTTTTACCGTAGTAATCATCTTTATTGCTTATAGAAGTTATTTTAACAATGATTTACTTAGAATATTCTGTCACTGGATAAAATACAAGTGTCTACAAAGAGTAAGTTCGTGATTTGTTGCATTCCTAATATATGTTATAATAGGACAAGTGTGTTCAGCTCTTATATCAATTATCTTTACTGCATTTAAAGTTATGCTCACAGTAACACTTTCTTTTCTAGGAAGTACTTCTCAAACTGATTTCCAATTGTGTTCTAGGCTACCCAAGTTAAGATTTAAAAGTTTAACGTATTTTTTCAATTCCCTGTATTTTGTTACTTCAGGTATCATTTAACTCTCAATAACTGATGGTCACTTGCATCGTTCATATGTTTCTTTTAGGTTTTTGCTATAATAATAATTGCTTCCTGGGAATATCAAGCAAGTCCATCTGTTTACAGGTATAAGCTTATATGTGACCACAGGTTGATTTTGTTTAAATTAAAGGTCAGCTGTCAGTTTCATCTAACTACTATTGCAGTGAACTCTAGCTATAGTCGTTATATTATAGACAATTAACCCTGAAACCCTTCAGGGAAAGAACTAGAATGTTCATGCTCATAGATAATATATATGGGGTCCCAGAAGACTATTTCAATTAAAAACTCACTTTTTAACTTTTTGAGATAGTATAGAAGGTTTTTATTTTTTTTATTTATTTTATTTTATTTTATTATTATTATTATTATTATTATTATTATTATTATTATTATTATTATTATTTTGGTTTTTCGGGACAGGGTTTCTCTGTGTAGCCCTGGCTGTCCTGGAACTCACTTTGTAGACCAGGCTGGCCTCGAACTCAGAAATCCNCCTGCCTCTGCCTCCCAAGTGCTGGGATTAAAGGCATGCGCCACCACCGCCTGGCCAGTATAGAAGTTTTAGAAGTATATTTATGAACATATTTTATCTAGACTCTGCCAATACTAAATGTCATTCTAATAAGTGGACAAAGTAGTTGTTCTTGAGTATTTTTATTTGAAGGAAATTAAGTCCTTTAATGACTATTTTTACAGGGCAGACACCCTTCTGTTGTGGTCCCCAGTCCTGCGGTCAGCTTGCACAGTTATCTGCTCTGTGTTCATACTCAGGAGCCCGTGTACAACATGAATGTTTGCCCTACTTTCTTTTCTGTTTTGTATGTTCATACTTCCAGTCTTCTTGGATCTTTCCAGGACCTCCCCTTTTTCTTGCTTTTATTTATTTGATTGACATTATAATTACCTCTTTATCTCTTTCCTTTTCCTCCTTCCAGACTCTCCCTTATACCCCTTCCTTGCTTTTCAAATTCATGGACTCTTTTTTTCACTTATTGGCATTACATATGTACATACATATTCCTAATTATAATCTGCTCAGGTTGTATAATGTACTCATGTTTTAGGGGTTATTGCTTCATATTTGATAAGCAGTTGGAGTACTCTTTTCTGGAAAAGACAATTTCTCCTATTGTTGTTCCTAAGTTGCTTGTAGTTCTTGTTGAGTTGGAGGCCTCATGGTTTTTCTTTCATCCACTTTGGCATATCTATGGATGTTGTCCTCATTCAGCTCCCGTTTAGGAACTCATGTTGACAAGACTTTATGGGCATAGCTTCTGACATTAGTAAGAGACATGGTCTCACAGCAAGCTCCTTGATCCCCTGGGTCTTAGAACCATTGTGCCTCCTCTTCTGCAGTTTTCCCTGAGCTTTCAGTATAGAAGTTGTTTTATAGGTTTCCTCACTGGTGTTGGGCCTAACAGTTCTACAGTTTGATTGGTTGTAGTTGTGTGTAATCATGTCTGTCTGTTGAGGAGAGAAGTTTTCTTAATGAGCTGTGAGAACTACACTTGTCTGTGGCTATGGACATGGATATGTAGAATGAAGGTAGCAATTAGTGAAGTGATAGTTGTAGATTCTCCAAGATTCATGACTTCACTAGCCCTGGGTATGTTAGGTATAGGTCCTTGTGCAAGCATGAGTATCCTCATGTTGATCATGCCTTAAGTACAATTAATGAGCAGTTAGTACTGCCAAGATCTGTGTACCACTACTGCACCCTTAAGGTTATCATGCCACACTGGCTGTTGTAGTTCATGGGTGCCATGGCTCAGGAGGACTGCCAGTTCCTTCTCTCCTTTGGAAGCTGACATGGCTCCTTCTGTATCATGAGATCTAGTCTTTAGGGAGGGGCTTTCAGGTCAATTCCAGATCAGGGGCCTCGAGGGCCTGTGTCTGAAGTGCATGATAGCTTCAGCAATAGAGACTTGCCTCACTATACGTCATATCTTAAATATGTAACTTACTTGAACTTAAGAGGAACACAAACAATCACCACAACAAAAGTAATTAGTGTTTCTGATGTTAAATTGCCATTATCTAAAAGATGGTCTATCACCATAGACCTTTATATCCCTCAGAGTAGGGACCAGTTCTCTCACAGAGGAGGAATGGGAAGAAACCAGAACTCCTAAAGCTAAGTAAGGATGCAGAAAAAGTTTAGGCCAGAGAGAATGTCAAAAAATTAGAATATTCATGAACCAAATCTAGGTCTCTGCTACTAGGATACTAGGACTCTAGTCAGTTTCAGGTCATGTGACTATATTGTGGCATTTCATTTTAAAGAATTTTAACAAAGTTTAGAATTGTTTTTTAACTTATATTGAGACAAGGTCTTGCATATCGCAGTAGGCTTCAACCTCACTATATAGCCTAGGACAGTCTTGAGTTTCTGATCTTCCTATATCCTCCTCATGAGTTTTGGGATTACAGGTAGGCGGTGCTGTGCCCAATGTCTTTACTCTAATGAATGCTAGGTAGTTAGTGATATATGTTTAGTGATTTGAAAAAATAAATCAATATAAAAATCTCCTTTATGGTTTCACTCATTCCTCAATTAATCTAGTATTTAGGCTAAACCCAAAATCTCATATGTTGAAAAAACATTCAAGCATGTACCCTTATAGACTACCATTAGAACCAACCTTTAAAGACAGGGCTTAATTGTATTTATTGTTGCTGCGTTTCACTTGTATTTTTACCACTTTATTTTACTTCTGTTTCTGGTACGCAGACATGACTGCTACTATGTACATTTCTAGTTTTAACTGTGTTATTTCACTCCTGTTTTCCAGATTGGTGACATAACCTTTAGAATTTATAGTTACTATTTACATTACAATGGGAGTATAGACTGTTGTCTTATTTTTAAAGGTATACCTTCTTTACCTTTTGATTTTCACCTTAAACTGTATTAGTCTTTATGCAGGCAGAGTGCTTCCCTCAAGTTAGAGGGCACAGAGTGGTATTTTTACTACAAAAGTAATGCTCATCATTTAAGCTCATCATATAATAGCAGTTCAGAAAATTACTTGATTAATTGAAGAGTGAAAGGATCCATAGAGGAGATGTTTAAATTGGTCTGTGTTTTTTTTTTTTTTTTTTTTTTT
>NC_034600.1:9621540-9629040 GCF_900095145.1 Mus pahari
TTTGACTTCTTCCTTACCAATTTGTATCCCCTTGATCTCCATTTGTTGTCGGATTGCTCTGGCTAGGACTTCAAGTACTATATTGAATAGGTAGGGACAAAGTGGGCAGCCTTGCCTAGTCCCAGATTTTAGTGGGATTGCTTCGAGTTTCTCTCCATTTACTTTGATCTTGGGTACTGGTTTGCTGTAGATTGCTTTTATTATGTTTAGGTAGGGGCCTTGAATTCCCAATCTTTTATATCAGGCTTCTTTTAACAAGCACTTCTTGGCATCCATAATAGTACCTGGCTTGGTGTCTGTATGTGGGATGGATCTGTAGGTGGGCAGTCTCTGGATGGTCTTTCCTTCGGTCTCTCCTCCATTTTTTTGTCTCTATATTTCCTTTAGATAGGAACAACTCTGGGTTAAAATTTTTGGCATGGGTTGGTGGCCCCATTCTTCAACCAGGAACTGTGCCTAACCTCTGGATGTGGTCTCTATAGGTCCTTCCTCTCCTTTATTGGGCATTTCAGCTAATCTCATCTTCGTTGAGTCCTGGTATCTTTTTGCTTTTCTTTCATCTGGGACTGTGTTTTTCAAGACACTAAATATATATCGCCAACTACCTAGCATTCATTAAAGACATTATCGTTTTGTCAATACTTATATTCCTATTTGAATAGTTTACAGCACTATTCAATATAGAAAATGTTTCTGCTTAGTTTTTTTTTTAAAGATATTCTGTTGAATTTGTGTATTCTATTAGGCAGTAAAAACGGCAAGTCAAGAATTATACCTATGTCACTAAGATTAAAGCTATTAATACTAGAATATTATATGATAATATTTGCTGGCCTTTTTCTGTTCAAGATAATAGTAATGCAATGAAACAATTCAAAATCATTGTGTATTCTGAAGTTCCTGAACTCACAATGAAGCTTTCAGAAGAAGCAATTATTATGAGCTGTCACATAATTCTTTAATGATTTCCTCAGGTGATTCGTCAGAGCACTTTTGTCCCCTAATTTATACCTTCAGGAAAAAGTAAAAGCAAAGATTTTTTTTTTTTCTTGTAGCATGAGCCACTCTCAGATGTAGTCCAGGAAAGTAAGGTTAAAATGTACAAAATACTTTTGGGGGAGACTGAACATTCACCACTTTTTCCTTTGATGAAGACAGAGGGAGTGGTCCAATAAATCAAAGCAGTTTCAGCATGGTTTTCTCCTTCTAGGTAGAGTATTACTAAAGACTGACTGAAGGTCCAAATGTGTCCATCCTTGCTACAATCTTGCATTTTACTAAGGGGCTATGTGGAGATGGAGTGTTTGCAATGAGCTGCATTTTACTTAAAATGTGTTCCATACAATATATTTTGATAAGTATTTTACCCAGCCCCAAACTCCTTCCAGATCCTTCCTATCCACCCAACTTCATATTCTGTTTGTCTGTCTATCTAATCTATGTATGTATACATGTATGTATGTACATATGTAATTATGTATCTAATCTATCTACCTACCTACCTCTCTCTATCTAATCTTTATCAACAAACAAAAGTATTAAAAACAGTAACACAAGAAAAGGAGAGTGAGAGTGAGAGGGAGAGCGAGAGCGAGAGCGAGAGGGAGAGGGAGAGGGAGAGGGAGAGCGAGAGCGAGAGCGAGAGCGAGAGCGAGAGAGAGAGAGAGAGAGAGAGAGAGAGAGAGAGAGAGAGAGAGAGAGAGAGAAAGAACCAAAATACAGCCACCAAAAAAAAAAAATTGCACATAATAAAAACAAAGACCATGGACTCCATTTTCTGTTAGTTTCCCCTGGACTTGGGCCTAACCTTAGGAGTGCTTGCTGTGCCCAGGAAACTCCACTGGAGAAAACACATCTTCTTTTTTCTAACAGGTATCAATTATTAACTTCTTGGATAAGGATAGGATATTGCATCTGCTTTTTCATAAGTCTCAGGCACCGATGCAGAAGAGGAGACAGAGAGATTATAAGCTCCAGATATGGTGAGTGAGACCAAGGAAACAGTATCTTCCAGACACAACAGGCTAATGCAGCTAGGTCTCACTGAGACCTACTATGGCAGTATCCACAGGGCCTCGACAAGTTAAAGACTGAAAAATGAATTGGTTTTTATCTAATAACTACTTGCATTTCTAATTATAACTTTTAAAAATAAAACCGTCCCTTAGAGGTGGCATATGATTATTGCAGAGCCAAAGGGACCACCAGTCTGTTTATGCTGAGGTATTTAAAAACAGGGAAAAAAATCAGAATTAGGAACCATTTATTAGATGCCAAAAAACATTATCATATTGATCCACTATTAGTCAGTACTGCAATGAACAAGACTCTGATTCCAGTTCTACCAGTGTTTGCTATATTAACAGCTGGAAGATAAATGTAGTTATCAACACTATCAACCCTTACAGGGTGTAAGCAAGGTTTAAATATAATGCATGCAAAGTGCATAAAGTGTCCATCACATGTGGGCTTTCAGAATATCCAAGCTATTGTTGTTGTTTATTATTTTTCATTCCTGTGCTAAGTACTCGGGTTCTTGATGGTATACAGTGGTTTCAGCATGTTTAGTGCACGTACAGTTGAAATCACTTAAGGTTCTTTCCTGTGTGGTATAAAAGGGAAGATTGCCTTTATCTATACTACCTATAAGGAGCATCCAGTACATTTTCAGTGTGCATACCAGTGAGGACAGTTATCACTTCAGCTATCTAAGGCAATGTAAATTCCAAAAGGAGAAATAAAAGACAAAAAAAAAAAAAAAGAAATATGAAAAAAGGTATATAAAACAAGAGAAAATGTGGAAAGAAAGATCCATGTGCCGAGTATCAACGTCCATAGATGAGGTGGTGTGTTGTGACTGATAGAGACAGTCATGCTTCAGGTCTGCTTTACCACAGTGTATATCCAATTGGGAAGTATGTAATATACACAGACAAAAACATCATAAGGAAAAATGACAAAAAATATTGGTAATAAAACCAAAGGTATTTACAATAACATGTCCAGAAATCATAATATACCTTGTTTTTGTATTAATATTATTTTTCATCTTCTGAGTCAAAAAATTTTCAGATACAGAAATGGGGAAGATATATACATTCACCATCAGGAGCAAGGGAGGGTCCAAGTGCCGCACTCAGTCATAGCGCCTTTCCATTACTATGCTAACCCAGGACTTCATTCAGTTCTGATTCCCATTACTATGCTAACCCAGGACTTCGTTCAGTTCTGAGTCTAGCCATAGTACAAAGAAATTGAGGGGAAAAGATGTGGTTTTTTTTTTTCTTTTTTAATTTGAAGTTATAAAGATTGAAGGTCTAAATACCCATGGTATCATCAGAATTCCTTTTAGAGCAATTGTCTGCCTTACATGCTATTAAATTATTTATTTATTTTGGTTGTCTTGTCTTTTCTTGGACTGTAATTAAGACTGAATTCCCAATGGTAGTAAGAAAATATGATAGGTGACCTTTCTTCAGGAAAGCAAGTGTCTCTACTCCATGTAAATTTAGCATTGGGATATAGCATAAAGGAATAGTATAGAATTGGTATAGAATTCCTTATCCATAGAATAAAATTAAAGCTAGTTTCCCATTGGCTCAGACAGCAAAGGCCCATTTGTGAGCATGAGAATCTGACTTAGATCTCCACAACAACCACATCTGTAAGCACAGTGCTGGGTATGGACAACTGAAGTTCATTGACAACAGCCTCATTTAATCAATGAGCTTCAAGTTTAGTAAAAGAGCTTGCCAATCAATCAATCAATCAATCAATCAATTAATCAAGTTAGTGACAGAAAACATAAACTCAGTATCAACCCCTGGTCTGCTCACAAATATGAACATACATGCATATATCTACACTAACTACTTATGCCATATGCATAACACACACCAGAATCCGTATGTATATGAAATATACAGGTGGTACTTAACTTTTTGTTCTAAGTAGCTACCCTGTGAGTGGGCTTCATAATTTTAAGCAATTTCCTTTAAGATTGAGAATCATGAGTTCAGGAATTATAACACAAGCCTATAATCTTAGCATTGAGATTGCTGAAAGAGAGGATTGCCATGGATTCTAAGGCCGGCCTGATCTGCATACTGTGTTCCCAGTCAGCATGAGATCATAAGACCTTATCTTAAAACGAAACAAAAAACCTAAACTAAAAAGTAGCTTGGGGTGGGAGGTGTTAGGGGTGTGTTTCAGGAAGACGACTGTCTTAGACAGGATTTTATTACTGTAAAGAGATTCCAAGACTAAGACAACTTTTATAAAGGGAAAGATTTCATTAGGACTGGCTTACAATTCAGAGGTTTAGTCTGTAACAGGGCATAGATAGACATGGTGCTGGAGAAAGAGATGAGAGGTCCTTAGAGCGTCAGGCAGCAGGAAGTGTCTGACTTGAGCATCTGAAGCCACCAAGACTAACCCCAGTGACACACTTTTCTCACAAGGCCACACCTCCTGACAGTGCTACTCCTTGAGCCTATGGGGCTAATTCTCATTCAAACCATTACAAGCCTAGAGACTGAAATTCAATCCCCAGGACCCACAAGATGGAAGGAGAGACTTTCAAACTGCCCTCTGGTCTCTGCATGCATGCTGTGGTATACTTGTACACAAACATGGATAATTAATAAACATACTGTGTAGGGTTTTGTGCAATTTTGGTAACTTAGTAAATGACATTAGTCTATTTAGCCTGTTAATTTATTGAATACAGAAATAAGAGAGATTAGGAAAATTCAAAATTACAAAAGTGTTTTCTCCTACAAAGTTTTCATGGATTCTTGCTTTTCAGCCCTTTCGTGTTTTATGTTTTGCTGTATATCATCAATACTCCACCTAAGAAAGTTCATTTGAACACAGCCAACTTTGATTAATAAGTATTTACTTTGTAGCTTTTACTTATGATATGGACTGACTCACAAAAAGCATAGAGATCAGTTTTGTTTTCTTGTTACGGGATCTCTTCATGTAGTCCAGGCTGATGCCGACCTCCAACCCTTCAGCTTCAGCCTTCTAAGTATATGTGATATAACCGTAGCTCCATACCTCAGTGGTCGGCTTAAATTGTTTACTTTTAACTGGCAAGGATTTTTCTATTGGGTCCAGTGTGTTATGGGCACTCCAGCTCATTGACGTTTGAGAGGCTGGTAGCTGATACTGTTTTTAAGATGCATTGGGGTCTTTTCTTTTTTCTTTTTTATACTAAATGAATTCTGTTATTTATATGTATCACTTGCTTTTTGCTTTATGTTTCACAAACTTTGACATAGACTTTTTTGTTTTAAGTCTTTCAGTTATGCAAGGTTAGTAAGATCTGGTGCCTTGAAAACTTCTTAAGATTTTGTTTCATTAGCATTTGTAGAATATGAATATTAAGTCTACCTCAGCAGGGGGATAACTTGATTTTTGTTTGGTTTTGTTGTTTTTAAAAAATAATACTGAGTTAGTTTTTCAAGGGACTATGTTTTGGCTTCATTTCCTATTTTACATTGGGGATCAGGGATAATTGAGATTCTGTGTTTGTAGATGACATTAAAATTAAAAACTCATTGAAATAATAGCTTACATATAACTTCATTTGCCTTAAATAAATGCATTATAAGAAATGAATTCTCTTTTTTTCTGGAATTACAAAAAGTATTCTTAGACCCTTGGCACATACCTAACATGGTAGCATCCTTCCTCTTCTGTCTGGAGAGTGATGACTGATACTGTTTTCTTTACTCATTTACTTCGGCTTTAGAGATAGGGTCTCTAGATATAGGCTTATCTGTCCTAGAATTCACTATGTAGAACAGACTGGCTTCAAATTCAGAGAGCTCTTCTTGCTTCTGCTTCATGAATGTGCTGATTAAGGTGCATGCCACTCTGTCCACCTATACACTGGTTTTTATGTAAAGTAAAGGCTGTTTTTAGGGTGTCCACAATTATGTCTTCTTCAATCATCTGAGTTTTTCAGACATAGATTTCTTGTGGAATAGTATTGGTACTATATTTAAACATTTAAAACATTCTTTGTTTAAGGTGTTGAGAATAGTTATAATGCCTCCTATTTTTGGTAGCCAATTACATTTCGTTATTCTTACAACTTTCTTTTCTATTCTGTGTCAGTGGCATGTTTAAGACTCACCCTTTCCCATGATTTTATTTATTAATATTCTATAAATAAGAAAATCTAAATTCTATTGAAATTTTAGAATTTTAGAATTCATCATTATTGCACCATTTTGTGGGGACTAGTGTGTCTCCATGTATGCAGGGAGAGAAATGTAGATTGTCAGAAAGTTAGCCTGTTTGTTCTAGGGCATCTGTAACTGCATGTATTTTTGTGAATAATATTTGCGATTATAGTTTTTCATAAAACATTATGTTGCAATACATTATTTTTTAGTTTAGGTTGTCATATCTGTGCTGCCATCAGAATACAAAAATTATATATTTTGCATAAAGATTTAAAATTATTTTATGACTTTTGTGTCAGAGTACATGCATCAGTTCTAGATAGCAACTAGGTAAATAAGTGTGTATGGTAACCGACAGTGTTTATACTTCTGTAATGCAGTGTTCATGCGCTTGGTTTTTTCCAAATATGGCTGCTTCTTTTTCCCTCGTCTATTGATAACCACTTGGAAGACTTCGAAAGCAAAAACATCTCTTACATAGCCATGATCAAAAATGAATGCCTGATGGCCTGAAGGTTGAAATAATTATCTCTGGTGTCTGTGCAGATCTCAGTGTCAAAGCTAAGAACCACAGGACAGCTGAATTAAAGCATGAAAACTGACGTGAGCACAGACAACTGCTTGAGGCTCTTTATTACTGTTTGATACAGCAGCCCTTTGTAAAGAATCTTGGTGGGTTTTTGTTGTTGTTGTTGTTGTTCAGAAGCAACTGTGTGTGTCTAATCTCACATTTGCCTTTATCATTAATTCCTTTCCTGTGATATTTACGAAATAAGCAATGTCACATGTATTTATTCTGGTTTTTGAATCAGTGTTCCTGAAACCTTCTTCTAATCTGCAGATAGGTGGCACCATTCATGCAGACTGGAAAAGCAGTGCTTTTCCTGTTCACACTATTCCATGCTGGAAATTAACCTGTCACTTTATTATTTGACAAGATCTTCATTTTTATTTATCAGAACTTGGGCCAGGATGGGTGCATTTATGGCCATTTGCTTTGCACAGCTCTCAGCTGAGTTTGTAGGTATTGTGAGATCCATTATCCCTGTTACAAGTGCACACAATGCAGATGCTGATCTGTGATGATGATGAGAAACCAGAATCAGTAAAGACCACATAAGCCACTCCTGATGAAAAGATAAATGAATGCATAAATAACATGTGCTCTGCTGTGTTTGCTCAGATCAAGAATGGATCCAGAACCTGGAAAACTCACCCTCCTTCACTTTGCATTCAGTAGGCATTTCACTGTGTACAGAGGAGCTGAGAGACATTTCACTGTATTCCTGGAAGCTCCAAAATG
>NC_034600.1:9634040-9639563 GCF_900095145.1 Mus pahari
CTACTTGTGTAATATGCAAATAGATATCGTAAACAGTTCATTTTCTTTGTGAAGGAGAATAACT
This sequence comes from Mus pahari, assembly GCF_900095145.1. NCBI lineage: Eukaryota > Metazoa > Chordata > Mammalia > Rodentia > Muridae > Mus > Mus pahari. The sequence goes on from NC_034600.1 coordinate 9,634,105, forward strand.
ACTTACTATTACAACAATCACAAACTTAGCTTATCATTTAAGGTTAACCATTCCCTAATGTGTATTTAGGTAGGAACATTTTAATATTATGCTTTCTCTTCCTAACTCCCTTCTATTTCTTGAAAAATTAGATGTTTCTTATAGTCTTTCCAGAGATTTTTTACTTGAATCTTATTTGAAATTTACTCCTGAAATTTCAGTGAAAAGGTAAGGTGCCTGAAGTACAAATATAGGTATACTCTTACCTGTACCAAAGATAATGCATAATAACTGCTTGTTAAATATCTGTTGTATAACTTCAGTATTTAATACAGTATTAACTCAGTGAATATGTCAATTGTTAATGAAGTCCTCATCCTTGCAAGTGGAATATAGGCAAGGAAAGCACACTATATCTGAGCAATAAAGTTATCTCAGACATGATAGCTGTAGTTGGAAGGGACAGGAGAAGATGGCATATTTTAAAATACAATGATTACTATATACTAGTTCTTTTGTTTTGAGTGCAGAATTTTAATCATGTTTAAATAATATATGTATTAAAAAGTAAAAACTTTATGTACTGGTGTAACCAGAAGTCTGTAAGGGACATTAGATCAAACTCAGGAACTGTGTTCTAGGCAATCACTTTATGAAATGTAATGCTTTATAGATGATTACTCCAAAGGTTATTGTTCAAATCATTTGCCCTGTGTATACCGTGGTATATAATTTGTCTATGGTATACACTAGTTCTTAAGCAGGCTTTATCATCAACTTAAGCATATGTTTATGCAGTGTGGTAGGGTCAAAGAATATTTTAAAGACCGTGAGCCACCAGGACTGCATGATAGTTGATATTTATATACCCTATGTTATAATATATTTTAATAGGAAGCCATGGGAATATTGTTCTAAAATATAACGGCTTACCTAATATGCAGAAGAGTAAGTCTTATGAGTCTGAAGGTCAGACTCTGCTTTGAGTCTTTAATAAAGGTGTGTCTGTGGGTTCCTGAGATATATTTAGGGACTTGAACCTGACATCAACTGGTCACTAGTTAGAATTCTTACTTCCTTTCACTTCAGTGTGTTAGAGGGTGGGTGTCTATTTGTGTTTTTTTATAAGCAGCAAGGCATCATAAAATTTCCATAAAGCTGTAGCAGTAAATCTTATTACTATCCTTGATAGTAAATGGTAATTCTATTTACTTTGTGGTGGTAGTGAATTCCTGGAATGATTCCATAGATAAATTTTTGACAAATATTAAAAATATCTTGAAGTTTAAGCATTGTAGTATTCTAAATCCTAGCGGGGGGAGATAGAAACGGATCAGGTGATATTACGGGTAAGAGCAAAGGGAGATTTTAAAATAGCACTTTGGTGCCCTTGGTTGTCAGAACTGGAGACAGTGTGTATGTTTGTCAATATATCTTTCATGTTTTACAGACTCCTAAGGGGAACAAGGGAAGATACAATTTCACCTTTTCTGTGCCAAAACATTTTAATTATATCTCCTTCCAAGTACAGCGGTTCAGTAACCAAGGAGCTGACATTGATGCATGTGTTGATAAAGCTGCAAACATTCAAAATGAGATTAACAAAGATTTTGAGCAAAGGGTGACAGCTAATTTTGCACAGTATTCTGCATCTAATTCAGGCCACTGTAATAATAGAATATTTTATAACTGTTTTGTTATTCAAAATGACTTTTATGATACATTTATTTGTGGATATCTTTGTATCATGCTCAAGAAATTCTCTATCCTATGGTTTAAAACTACTTACTGTTCTAACCTTGAAACAGTATTAACAGGGAGAAGAAAAACTCATTGTGAGTTGCTTTTTTTTTTCTTTATTTCTCTTTTAAAATTTTTTTAGGTTTTAAAATCCCGTCTCATCTTTGGAACTCTGGTTTACCGTAATTAATTTTGAACATACAAGTTATAAGAGAGGTAGTGATGAAGAATATGTGTTTGTGATAATGCTTAGTATACATTAATAAAATGGACACAAAAAGTTATATTCAATTAATAAATTGATGAAACTATAGTTGCTTTGTGCTCCTGGACTCTTTTAAGTGTATTTATTCTCCATTTGAAGGCACTTGACAGTCTTTCATTTTTCTTTTTATTTCTGAAATTTTCTTTCTTTTCTTATTCACTCACTTCCCCATCTGCTTTCACTTTTGTTTGCTTGGGCCGTCTCTCATCCCAACTTGATAATGAGGAATGCAGTGTGACCCTGACCTCTATCAGCCCATGCATGACCTTCTGACTCTGCCATATAACCTTTGACCTTCTCTCTGACAGCTTGATTAATTACCCTGTGTTATGATTTATGAGTAAGTGCTATGTAAAAATAATAGACAACAGGTGGTCCTCTGAAAACTTTTTGTGGCATGTTTTCTTTTACTGACTAACTTGATGATCTATTTGAAGTATGAGGCTTATCTGGAATAATCTGTTGGTCCATATTACAGTTATTTTATACCCCATCTACAGCATGAAAACTCAAGAAACTGCCAATTGAGGGATAATCCTGATGAATACTTTATAAAGTATTTGTAGGTGCAGTTACTTTAATGCATCTTGAGAAGATGCACAAACAGGAGTCAAGTGCCATTTCAGGCATTTCAGTGCCAGGTCACGTCTTGAGAAAATTGCTGAAGTAATGAAGGGGCATTTTCCAAGCGGACCTGCAGATCCAAGAGCTATGTTTACTTTAACGCTTCACTAGTGACTTCTGATTGGTTGTCATGACCTCATCTCACTGTTGCACCTAAGATGTTGCAACAGTGACATATGCATACCCTTCTTGTGAAGAATAAACATAACATAGCTCTTTCAGAAAAGATGCTTGGACAGTTGTTTGTCTGTTTGACTGTGGGTAGAGATAACACACTTGGAAAGTTGTTTGTCCGTTTGACTGTGGGTAGAGATAACACACTTGGACAGTTGTTTGTCCGTTTGACTGTGGGTAGAGATAACACACTTGCAGTTTCATCTGCCTTGAGGGTGAACACCTGTCTTCTCTCAAGTGAAGCAGGTAGAATACTGAACTTGAAGAATATGATTGATATATCTACGTAAAATGATCTCCTACACAGCTTTGCCTAGAGACCGAAATGGATAGTTCCATGGGTCAAAAGATTCTAGTGTGGCCCTTGACCTCTCTGGTCACATGTGGCTTTCAGTATTGGCGAGTTAATATGCAGAGCTGAGTACTTTCAGCTGCTTTTTTTTTTTAAGCTACTCAAAAGAGATTTTAAAAGCTTTAGAGTTTGTTTGTTCCGATTTTCCCTTCTCTTTGTAATTGGTAGTTAGTATACAAACCTTGATATCTTTAGTTTTTATAGTTTCATGTGGTGTGAAAAGAAGGCTCTTTGTCAGTCGTTTTTATATTTCTCTCTACACATTCATGATTCGTAATTTTCTGTGATTATTTCATTTCTCTAGCAAAGGTTCCTATGTGTTCTTTGTGTTGGGCATCACCTGTCTATTTCAGGCTTGCACCATTGTTTGCTGATTTAATGATAAACTATTATTTATTAGTAAATTAATTTTTAGTCTTCACAGTAAGAGGTCCTGGGATTCTGTGTGTTTTATGTTAATCACAGCAAATAGTCATGCTAGAAAATTTGTCACATTTTCGAACTAAGCTTTTGAGAGTATCAGATTAAGATCGTATAATTTAGAATTTATAAATACAGATCTGAAACCAAAGTTATAGTTCCACATATATAGAAATGGAGCTTGGGGAATGAACCCTTCCCATTATTTGTTTATACCTTCCCAGTATTTGTCTTGTTGAATACCTTCTTGATTTAGACTTCAAGTCAAACCTAAGAGTGAGTTAACAACTTTGAGTGTGCTGTTTCCTGAAATGTTAACATATTGTAAACAGTTTGTGTAAATCATTATAAAAGATGTTTGTAGCCTATGTAATGACATTGTTTGATAACCAGTTTGATCACTTACTCTTGTTAAAAGAAACAGAAGAGCTTTCCATGTGGATATGGAATGCTGACATTTTCTCCTCCTATGGGACTTACATGTACTTAAAGAACTATTAAATATTTAAAAAATAAGCTTCACTGTTGCATTCTGGATTCTAAGCCCATGTTAAAGAGGTTCCCTTGGTAAGAGTAGCACTACATAGTTCTTTATAGTATACTCAATGTCTGATTTTATCTTGTAGTTTTATAAACTTTATAAAGATGATTGTGGCAGTCTTTCTACTTAGTTGTGTTGTTTAATTATTTAGAAACAGTTATATTTTAATCTGGTGTATGTTTTTATTGTTGATATTGTAAGTTCTGTTTCAAAAGTTAATGGTTGATATATTGTCTCTGCTTTGTGTCACTTTATTTTCTTTGACACCTTGGCTGCCATATATTAGTGTTGACATTACCAACGTCTTTGAATCNTACATGAAGTTTTTTAGGTTTAACGTTGTATGTAAAAGAGAGCAGAAGAGACAGGCCAGGTTTGGCTATACATGACTGTGGTTAGGATTGCGATAGGATAGAGCTACTGTCTGTACTGGCTTTATTGTACTTTCTATAAACTTGTTATAAATTATCTAAATTATCTAAGTGACCATTGTATAAGCTTATTATTGTATAAGCTTATTATTGATTACCTTGTTATAAATTATCTAAGTGACCATTGTGTAAGCTTATTATTGATTACCAGAAATGTAATTAAATTTGTAACTGATTTTTTTCCAGAAATACCTTTTATTATTTTGTGATCACTATCATTTTAATTAATTTGATGGTTTGAATTATCTAAAGGATAAAATATTTTCTAGATAGTTATAATAATTTACAATTAAAAATTTAGTTGTTTCAGAATTTATTGTTGGCATCTAAATTTTTAAATTCTTTATTTATATTGTGGTGATTTAAAAATAGTATCTTTTTTTATGCAAATGCCTCAGTGAAAAAATTGACATTGTGCCTTTAGAAAATTGAATAAATGAAACATATAATTCTCAGTTACATAATCAGTAAATTAGACAAATACTACTTCTTCAATGATTTATATATGTTTATTTTCTTATTTAGGTGGGACATCTCAAATTTCAGAAATTATTTAAAATGAACTAGGCCCAAGGTTTTCTTTCTTTAAATCTAACTTTCTACAATGAGATGAAGCTGCAAAGAGGGTCTGGTGCTCAGGGGCTCTGGTGCTCAGAGGGTCTGGTGCTCAGAGGGTCTGATGCTCAGAGGGTCTGATGGTATGGAGAATGGATTTTGGTGATTAAGTTTGGTAATTCGGATGACTATCAGCTTTGCTCACAGTTGTTTTTACTGAGGTTCTTATATTAGTATATTGATTATGTAACACATAAATCATCTTATATAATCAATAATTTAATATCATTCTGTTACCCTGAGTTTGACTATTCCTATCATCATTACACTGGAGTACACAATGCTTGCACCTCCTGTGAAATTTAAAATTCCATATGG
>NC_034600.1:9639815-9651746 GCF_900095145.1 Mus pahari
TGTGTGTGTGTGTGTGTGTGTGTCTGTCTGTCTGTCTGTCTGTTGCAGAAGACAGCAGAGAAGCATGACAGGAGACCACTTACTCACAGTACAAAATCTACTAAGGAGGCAGTTTTCTTCTTGGCCTGTGTGACCTTTTGTGACTGTCCCTCACACCAGCAGCAGAATGTTGCATGTCCACATTTCACCATGGTTAGCAGAGTGTAACAGGGCTCTTTAACTTACAGTGGTGGGAGGAGAAGTTGCAGGTGAAATTTGAGAAGGGTGTGAAAAGTTGTAAGAGCCACAAGGAAGAGGGCTTGGGACTTCCTTCAAATGTGATTTTAATAATTAGTCAAGTGTGTCCAACTGTAGAAAATCACCAAGTGACAATCTGTCTACCTGACAGTGAGCACAATGAATTACAAGACTTTTGAATAGCTCTACAGATTAGAATAAAGCAGGCCCAAATAAAGTGTCTTTTGTTGGTAAAACTTTTGACTCAACAGCTAATAGACTTAAAAAAAGAAAGCATGCAACATCTCTCTTTCTTTGAAGTAAAATGTTTTAATTTTTAAAACTTTATTGGTGATTAATAAAAGAGGCAAAAAGTTTTATTGAAGGATCTGTTGAAGGGTGTGTGGTATTTTGTTCGTCACATCAGAATATAGTATTAGTTTCCAATGTGTAAAAGGATTATATCTTAATTAATAGTACTATCACAAGACCAGAACTTTAGTGATCTTGAAATTTCCAAACCAGTAATTGTTTTAGTCAGTAATATCCTTTTACTAGGCAGGCATAAAAATGGAAAATGTTATTCCAATGAAGTCTACAGCCAGTTCAGGAGATAAAAAGACAAACCAAAATAAAAGGCCAACAACGCAGCATCGCATCCTTAAAAATCAGAACGTGGGTCTCTGTCAATAGTGATCTTTTGAAAACTAACACTATCAGTATTTTTAAATATACCTTCTTATGTTTAGTTTTGTTGTCAAAAAGAGTTGATGAACTTCATATAGAAAATTTTATGATTATAGTTTTAAAAACTACATTTGTTTTTAGTAGTTTTAGGGATTACAAACATTTTTTCTGTGGTTCTTGTGTTTTTGCTATATTTCTAGATACGACCTTAATGATAAGAGCAGAATTAGTACATTTACAAAACTGAATAGAAAAGACATAGAATTGGGAGCAAACTCTTTTACTCCTTAAACTTGATAGTGTTTCTAAGGTTTAGATTAGTTCATCAATTGAGCCTTAATGTCCTTTTTCCTTTTTTTTCTTTTCTTTTTTTTTTTCTGTAAATCATAACTGCAGAAATGTTTGCTTTGTGAGGAGTAAGTGAGGAAGGAAAGTATGTGTTTAAAATCTACAGCCCTAATAGCTCAAAACGTTGTTTTTAAACTGTAGAACTTAGAGTTTCAGGACAAGGACACTAGTTCTTAAACAAGGTAGCATGTTACTGTGGCCTGAGATATGAAGCAAATTTTAAGATTAAACAGTTTCTACTCATTGTTTTGTTGGTTTATATTGCTCTCTAAGTTTCTTTTTAGTCTTTCTGGATGGAAAGAGAATTCGGGCCAAGGTACATAGGTGATATAGTTTTCTCAACATATACAGAATGTGATTTGAATGTGTTCTTGTGTGATAAGTTCTTTTAATCACACTTCAAGTAGATAATCTTTTATTTAAAGTTCATTATTTTTCTCTGTAGCAATTATGTCCATGTATTTTATTCTAATAGATAATATATGCTTATTTGTGCAAACAACTTTAATCTTTATTTAAAATATTTAGTCCATATTCTTTCCTAAAAGAATATTTTAGTTACTTTAAACTATATTGAACCACCTTTCCTAATGTTTTAGGAACATCTTCATGGATTGAGATAAATTCTGGTATTTAATTGTAACATCCTTTTTTTTTTTTTTTTTTAATTTCAAAACAGGAAGGGTATGGAGTCATAGTCCTGAACCCAAATGAAAACTATATAGAAGTGGAAAAGCAGAAAATGCATAAGCAGTCCTCTTCTGATGGTACAGATGAGCCAGCAGGGAAGCGGGAAAGGAGAGATAAGGTCTCTAAGGAAACAAAGAAGCGCCGTGATTTCTATGAGAAGTACCGCAACCCTCAAAAGGAGAAAGAAATGATGCAGTTGTTTATCAGGGTGAGAAAGAGAAAAAGTCTCTTTTTTGTTCTTTGGTTTTCTTAGGATTTCATTTCCTTTCAATTACTTAATTGTTTTTGGAAGCTGTTGACTCTTTTAGTTTTTAAGCAAACATTCATTTTTCATAGTTACCTGTCTGCCTGGCTGGGACTTTTTTAATTTAAGTTACAAAACACTTTATAGAATCTCTAATGCAAATACTTTTGTCTCTTGTGTGTGTCATTTACTGTTTCAAGGAACAGTTTCTAAGGTCTTAATATGATGTTTGCAAAAGGAAGAAGCCTTTTTAATTCACTCCTCCAGCACATATTAATGTGTAATGAGAATAAATATAGCAGAATGGTTTTAAAGCAAGATATAAGACTGTCACCATCTCAGGTGACAGTTTTCAGCAAATGATGTGTATGACCACCTATCCACCCACAGTGTATAAGGCACATCCAGAGGAAAGCAACTAATACTCCAATCCATATGTAAGCTCAGACCGTCCTGAGGCAGGGTGATGAGGAGGACCTTGATTCTTGTCTTGTCACACAGAGCGAACAGTTGCCTCTGTAGCACAGCATCATGGAATCAGCCCTTTCACTGGTGCCACCCAAGGACATTGAACTTTGTAGTGATACACATGAACATATTTGCACTTTGGCATCTTCTTTTATGATACATTTTTTAAGCATTTTTGTTTGCTAGCATTTAACAGTTAATTAAGTATGAAAAAAATGCTCCTAGAGAGGGAAGATAGTAAGTTCGTATGTTCTTTAAAGTTCAACAGCTCAGTACACTTAAACTTTAAAATAAATATTTTGTGTTTATGGAGAGGGTTGGGGATGAAACAAGGGTCACAGGTAGCCCAGATTTGCCTGGAACTTGCTGTGTACTCCAGGCTTCACTTGAACTGGAGTATATATCGTTCTTATCTTTCTCAGCTGACATTTCAGTGGGACTCACCAGGCCTGGCTCTCACCTGTAGAGTACTAGCGACAATCATGTTTATATTAACCCTATATTAAAGATTATTAATTAAATACTTCATACTATATTTGAAGGAAATGCATTGATTATTGGTTTTATTTATTTATCTTCTTTTAGGTCATGATGTTCTTTCTTGTTGTAGAAGTTGAGATTTAATACTAATGACCAGTCATGCATAAATTCTCAAGACACTGAAAACAGTGCCCTGATCAGAATATACAGACTATATGAGTCAGAATGTTTATGTACAATGTAATATTTCAAATTTTGTAAATCCTTCTACTGTTTAATACTCATTGGAAATGATTACTCAATTTAGAGTCTCTAAGTATTCTGCTTTTCCTACTATAGATATATAATGTCTTTGTACACCTACATCACAGTTGTGATACTAGCCTTTAGGCTGATCTGTTGTCCTTAGGTTCTTGCTATATCATCCAATCAGTAAAGCACCATTTATGGCAAAGTTTGTCTCTTATGCAGATTCTAAAATTTAATTGTATGAGTCATTTGACTACTCCAGCCTTAGACCATGTGTGTATGTGAAAGACAAGGAGCACAGTGGTGTGCTTATTTCTTCCTTATTGGCTTGTAATTTGTACTGATTAAGAAGTGCCTCATGCACCTACTTGAAGAGTTCCTCTCCATTTGTCTTTGCATTTTCTTTTGCCATATTGCGTGGGTGCTGCCCCACCCACCACCTCGTTGTTTTTTGTATGTATATGTTTTCTTTATTTTCTTCATCTCTGCTTCTCAATACTCTATTAAGACTTGGTCTCTTTTGGTTTGTCTTTTTACTTTAGGTTTCATTGTTTTATACTTTTTATATACTAGCTATTTCTACTTCTTTTCAAAATCTTATTTATTTATTTGTGGAGGAAGAGTGGAGGATTGGCTTTTTTGTTCCATTTGCCCTAATTGAAGTTCTTATATTCAAACACTTACCAGATTTGTAAGTGAATCTTTGAGTTAATAACATATTTTCTTAACACTGATTCTCTTAAAATCGCCTAGGATTGTGCATAATAGCATTTGTACAATGAAAGACTCCAACACACTTAATTTTATAATGGGAAAGAGATATCTCATTGGATCTATAGTGTATCCATGTGTAGATAAAATTGACCTACTCTAAATATTATTTCGTCCTTCTACATGTCTGTGAGTATTATCTTCATAAGCAGTTTTAGAATCACAGCATTGTGTATGAGGAGAAATTAACTATTATTTGTAGTTTTGTTAATCAATCAATTATGTTTAGGAATTCTCCTCTGTTCTTTGAAAGATTCATACTATAAGTTTTGATCATATTCTCCAACCCTGAACTCTTCTCAGATCTACCTACCCAACCTTGTGCCCTTGGTTTGTAATAAGCCATAAGGACCAATTAATGCTGCCCAAATAAGTAGATGTGTGGTATTCCAGTAGAGTATGGTTGACTTACTGGGATGTACACTCTTAAATAAAACTGTGTCTCCTTTTCCAGCAGCTAATGCTTACCTGTAGCTCCATAGCTAGGGGTAGAATTTCATGCCCAAATCCCATTAATATAATGGGATTTGGTCTGGCTTGGTTTTGTTTGAGTTTTGTATAAGACCTGTATCTGTCCAAACTTATGTTCTTGACCCTATAATTGTGCCAGCTGTGGGTTTCATCCTATGTAGTAGGTCTTAAGTCAAATCATACATTGCTTGGTTACAGCGTGAACTGATGCATTGGCTACTTTTTAGGATCATGTAGCTAGGAACTGGAAGTAATTATGATGGACTCTTTGTTCCTATATATCTATACCACACTGTTCTGCCAAAAGAAAGAAAACTATAGAGCTGTAACATGAAAATTGAATCACATGTGGTAAAAGTGTGACATGGTATGGTCATATCTGGTGGGGATAAAGATTGATTCTTTTAAAAAATTTATTTTTTAGGCTTTATTTATATTTTAATTATATGTGTGTGGATGATTTGTCTGGGTGTGTTATATATGTACCTGTGTATGTGCAATGCCCCAGTGACCAAAAGAGGGCATCAAGGCCTCTGGAAATGGAGTCATAGAAGGTTCTTAGCCACCCCTGGGCCCCTATCCTCTACTTGAACAAGTAAGTATTCTTAACCTCAGCAATTTCTTCACTATGTATATGTGTGTATGTGTGTGTGTACATGCATGCCTGTGTATGTGTATGCCACATCATGAATGTAGAAGCCTGAGGACAACTTTGGAAAGAAGGTTCTCTTCTACCAAATGGGTCTTGGGTATTAAACTCACTATCCACTAAGCCTAGAAGAGACCCATCCTAAGCTATATGTATACAATAGAGTCTTCTGAATGACTTTTGAATATGATGATGCAGCCACTTATTAAAATCCCAAGGTATACTTACTTGCTTTAAATGAAAAATATACATTGCTAAAGTATACAGCTTGCTTTTTCTATATGGTTGCATTTTAACTAAAATAAATAAACAAAAACTATATTATTAGTTTCCTACCCAGTCCAGTATCCAAGATAAGATTCTAAAAATTAAGTAATAGTTCATTAATATCATTAGTATTTTAAGATTTATTATTGGTGGATTTATACATAATTTAATATATAAAATAGTATCCTGTTTTCACTTTTTAGCCATAATTGATAAAATTGTGCTAAAATTATGGGTGGAAGTGGAAATATTTTATCCTTAGCTTAAAGTTATTTCTGTTTCACAAATGTGCTCACTTTGACCATAATGGTGTTTGCTTTACACACTTATTCTACTGTGTTCACACTCTTGGTACTTTGTCAAATCTGTAACTTTGTTTTCTTTCTTTTCTTAATCTTGATTCTACCCAGATGAAATATTGCCTCCTCTACTGCTATTGCTGATAACTGGTGCTTACCAAAACTTCTGAAAATAACCACAAGTATTTAGCTTTTTCACATTTCATCATTTGCTATTTTGAGATAGCTCTTTCATTTTTGCCTCATAATTTTGTTATGATTATTGTTAGCTTGCATTTTATTTTCCTATATTGATCTTCCTGTTAGCCTCTAAATCTTTGAGTATGCTTTATACTTTTTTCCATTCTCTTTCAATCCTTAACAAGAAGCAGATAGAATCAAGAAACAATTCAAAACTTACTAGAAGTTGATACTCAAAGAAAGAGCAAACCAAGAAAATTAGAACCTGGTGTAGCGGGAACTGGATAAACATTCCTTAAACATAGACATGAAGATTATTTATGTATCAAATGATCTCTTAATAATGATGATCTCTTCGTGGAACTTATTGAATAAGAGTCGAATACAGACAAAGGTAGAGTTGATGCGGTCATCTAACATGTGGCCATCTCTTCCCTAAGGCGAGAATAAGTGTTAGGGTGTTCTCATGGCAAGTAAAGATTACAGCAAGTGCACATTATGTGAAAATTTTAAAAACAGAAAAGGGGTTCTAAATTTGGAGATAATGTCAAAAGCTACATGGCCATTCCAGAAAAAGTCCAAATGTGAAGGAGCCATTGTAGAACCTTTGGAAAGGCTGCCATTGCATATTGAAGATACTTACATGTGTGTAGACTGTAAATGTGTGTAAACTGCTTGTTGGCATCCCTCTGAATCTCCATTTCTTAACATGCAGGATCTTTGCTGTAGTCTAGTTTTCTGACTGATTTTTAAAGACTTTATTTGAATTTCTCTCACTCTTTTTCACTTGAATTTTTGCAGTTATTAAGAATGCATCAACTCTGAGAAAACTGAGGATTTTAAAAAAGAAAGTAACTTTGATATTTTGAATTAAGCATGTTGACAGTGTTAGTGATGGTTGACAAATGTCATACTGTCTTGCTTACTGTTGTCCCTGTAGCCATTTCAATGTAGAATTGAACAAAATGAAGTTTGTGTAAGTTCAGTAAAACATTGTTTAATACTTAGAACCATCTTATTTTCCTCATAAACAATGTCTTACTTATGCAAAATGCTTGGAAAAATAAATACTCCAGATTTTGGACTTTTTCTGATTTTGGACCTTTTGTATAGGCTCATGATATTAAGTGCCATAAAATTCAAATAATTTTGAGTAGTGGCCATCTTTTTTTTGTTTTGTTTTTTTATTTTTGTTTTTCGAGACAGGTTTTCTCTGTGTAGCCCTGGCTGTCCTGGAACTCACTCTGTAGACCAGGCAGGTCTTGAACTCAGAAATCCACCTGCCTCTGCCTCCCAAGTGCTGGGATTACACCACGCCCGGCTCCTAGTAGTGATCATCTTATATACTCAAAAGTTTGCATTTTCTTCTTCTCTGGTTCCTAATAAATAGTCAATCTCTTTTCAAGTTTATATAAGTATCTAATATACATTATATAGTATAGCTTAATTAGCACACATGTCTAAAACCATAAGCTTAGTCAAGTGTATTGCATTTGCTGAATGTCTGTGAGTAGATGTGACTAAAGAGTGGATTCTGTGGTACCTTTCGGATGCATGAGGAGCAGAGCATAAGGGATCAAAGGACTTACTCTTTCATGTAGCAACTTCCTAAACTATGAAATAATATACTTTCTATAATACAATCTGGACTATTAAGGGGATTGATTTGGTCTAGGCAATAAACGTTGTCAGACATGCCTGGCAGGAAAACCTGCTTAATATGTTTTGTAATAAGATGGAATTTTTTGTTCTTGAAAACATCTGCCAACTCAATTCAAGAGTGAAGACAGAAAATGTCATCAGTTCTGTGGTAATTCTATAAATTTAGTTTCTCTTTGAGCAACACATATCAAGACATACAAAATTCCCAGTGTTAACCACCACTGGTTATAATACTTTGTAAAATGATGAAACAAAAACATTTTATTTTTATAAAATGTGTTAATTAATTCATTATGAATTTTAATATTTCAGCTGATAAAACTTAACAAGCATCTTGCCAACAGATCATTTTTTAAAAGCATCTGTTTTTTAATGTGTTGGGTTGAGAACTGAGTTAAATAGCTAAATATGTACATATTCATTTTAAAAACCAAATTTGCACCCCCTTGGCTATGGACACACATTTTTCACTCCTTGGACCACCAGGAGCTGCTGCTGTCCACTTTGGATTTAGCATTGCTTAGAAATGAGCACTATATCTTTAGCTTTCTTTAGCCCCCAAATCCTTAGGAAGATGACCATATAAAGAAAAAATGTTTTACCTGATTGCATAATAATCAATATAAAATTACTTCTATATTTGCATACACACACACACACATATACATGCAACCTACTTCACACACACACACACACACACACACACACACACACACACTGCAACCGACTTCCTCTGTATGTTATTTATATTTATATGTTTTCAGGGCTGACTATTTGGTCTTTGATAACCAATATATATATATAAATATAACATCAGCTAATGAAAAAGAAGTCCATAGCTGAGACGTGAAAGCACATGCCCTTAATCTCAGCACTCAGGAGGCAAAGGATCCCTGTGAGTTCAAGGCCAGCCTGATCTGCAAAGGGAGTTCCAGCACAGCAAGATTACACAGAGAAGCCCTTGAAAAAACAAGGCGGTGTGTGTGTGTGTGTGTGTGTGTGTGTGTGTGTGAGAGAGAGAGAGAGAGAGAGAGAGAGAGAAAAGAGAAAGGAGAGAGGAGAGAGAGCAAGTATTTGAAAAAGAACAAGATTGAGGATTTGGAGGAAGGAAAAGGAACAAAGAAATAATATAATTATAATCTTGAAAAAATAAAGGAAATAATTCTAAATAGCTTACGTATTTTTACACACATGTGTCAACTTATATTTTTTCTCAAGAATTTCACACACGTGTATCATTAAATATGATCCTTTACTGCCATTTCTCCCCTTCGGTGCTCTCAGTGCCCCTCCCAGCTCATGTCTTTTTCCTTTTTGATAATACAGTAAATCCACAATTGAATAATTCTCCATCCCCCAACAACAGTTAAGTACCAGTGTCTCCTTAGTGAAGGGTCCGGGCTGGAGAGCACCTCTCCATATGTGCTGGATTGGGGATGGCTTCATTTTATATGGGTCTTGTGCAGGTAACCACAGATGCTGTGAGTTTCACGCCATGTCTTACCTTAGAAGGCAGCATATCACAGCATTCCTCCTTGAAATCCTTTGGCTCTTAGTTTTTGTTTTTGTTTTTGTTTTTATTAGGTATTTTCTTCATTTTCATTTTAAATGCTATCCTGGAATTCCCCTATACCCTCCCCCTGCCCGGCTCCCCAATCGACCTACTCCCATTTCCTGGCCCTGGCATTCCCCTCTACTGGGGAATGTAAAGTTTGCAAGACCAAGGGGCCTCTCTTCCCAATGATGGTGATGGTTGACTACACCATCTTCTGCTACATATGCAACTAGATACAAAGCTCTGGGGGGTACTGGTTAGTTCATATTGTTGTTCCACCTATAGAGTTGCAGACCCCTTTAGCTCCTTGGTTACTTTCTCAAGCTCCTTCATTTGGGGCCCTGTATTCCATCGAATAGATGACTGTGAGCATCCACTTCTATATTTGCCAGGCACTTGCATAGCCTCACAAGAGAGAGCTATATCAGGGTCCTGCCAGCAAAATCTTGTTGGTATATGCAGTAGTGTCTGGGTTTGGTGATTGTATATGGAATGGATTCCCGGGTGGGGCAGTCTCTAGATGGTCCTTTCTTCCATCTCAGCTCTCAAATTTGTCTCTGTAACTCCTGGCTCTTATATTCTTCCTTGCAGGGGGGAAGGGTGATATCAATGACCCACTTAGAATTCAATTCTTATTCTGAGCACCTTGCCCAGCTGTGAGTCTCTGCCTCTATTGCTCCCTTCTACTAAAAATTACTCTAACAACAAGTTGAGGTCAGCTCTGGTCGATAGGTATAAGCATAAAAATTTAGAGGACAATCTGAGAGGATAATGATTTAGTTCAGTAATAGCAGACAGGAACCTATCCAGTTGTTTACAGTTGGTTTCTCTGTGTCTTCCAGTCAAATTTGTGTTGTCATCAGACCATGTGGTTGTCGTGGGGTTCCAACTGCAATGGCCATAGGCTGTGTTTTTTGTGAACCCTCTGGTACCTCTCTGAAGTTACTGGTTTGGAAAGTATTTCATGCTGTTGGTTGTGGTTTGCATTTCAAAACCCACGTCTTTGGGGGCATGGTATGGTCCACTGTCCAAAGTAATTTTCTTCCAATATTTTTTTTAATTTTTGTTATATTTTAAAATTAGCTTACATGAGCTTTATCATAATACTCAACTTTAGTTATCCCAGCTCCCCCTTCCTGTCCCTATTTCGACATCCGGTCTCTACTTTTATAATATCCAGTATTCACCTATCTTCTTAGCTCGTGGTTCTACCATCCTTCCAGTTAAAGTTTTTATTGGGTTGTAGGATAGTAGGCTTCTATGTGGTTTTTTACACAGTTCTTCTTTTGAGGTATCCCTTTCCGCCTGGACTCACCAAGACTTCTGTGCCCCTCCCTCCTTTAGCTTCTCTACCTGCAGACTTGCACCTCTCTGTACTTTGATTTATACTTCTTAGTTAACCTTCCAGCACTCCAAAACCCCTGTGTAGCTTACTGGCTTTTACTTCTGCTCCAAATTAACATACAAAACAAAACATGGGAAGACAGAATATTCAATGCTCTTTTTGTGCTTGAATGACCTTATAGTCTCATTTTTCCATGTCATCTCCTTAACTGTAATTTTCACGATTTCATGGTTTTTACAGATAATTAATATTTAATACTCTAATACATATATATGTAACAGATTCTGTTTTTAAGCTATTGTGGACACAGCAGAAATGAACATAGATGTCCAGATATCTCTGTAGTAGAATATAAAGTTCTTTGGATATCTGCCCAGTAGTGGCTTAGGTGGGTCTTGTGGCAATTGTACTTCTAGGCACTCCTTTACAAAGTACTCTGTACTGGTTATACTGTTGAACCAACAGTGTGTAACATGGTGCTCTGTACTGGTTATACTGTTGAACCAACAGTGTGTAACATGGTGCTCTGTACTAGTTATACTAGTTTACTGATACTGTACAAGCACTCCCTTTTTCCCACATGTAGGCCAGTTTTCACTGACATCTGTATTACCAATGATGGCTGTTCTCACATCACTACAGAACCTTGTTATCTATAAAATTCATTGTGTTGGAAAAACACAATCAAGAAAAAAAGAAAAATCTTATAATACTCAAAATAATTTCATGATTTTTTTGTTGTTGAGCAGCATTCATAGCTACCTGAATGAACATATGACTTTCTGGCTAAATGTTAGACACAATATGAAGTATTTTATATTTGTCCAAGTTAACTTAAAACTTGTATTATTGAAGTCGCGATATGATAACTGTTTCTTATTTTTAGTGTCTGATAACACACATAGGCATGACATCGGGTGTATAGAATTATATCTGTTGAACTTAATGTGATGTAATTTGATTTCTCCACACCCCAGTTTTGTGTCTGAAAATTTAAACCATAAGATAAGAGAGCAGTGTTGGATATAGAGGCAAAAACAGGATCCATAATTCTATTGCATATAAGAAACACACCTCAACCATAACTACAGATCTGGAGAAATGTTGTACAAGCAAACA
Source organism: Mus pahari (assembly GCF_900095145.1). Taxonomy (NCBI): domain Eukaryota; kingdom Metazoa; phylum Chordata; class Mammalia; order Rodentia; family Muridae; genus Mus; species Mus pahari. The sequence goes on from NC_034600.1 coordinate 9,651,516, forward strand.
GAGCCAAGAAGAAAATTGAATACCCATGCTAATATCTAATAAAATAGATTGTCAACCAAAATTAGCCGAAAGAGATTTGGAAGGACACATACTCAATAGAAGAAAAATCTACCAAGATGAGATCTCAATTCTGACTTCTATGCACCAAACACAAGAGCACCAACATTCATAAAAATAAATAAATGAATAAATAAATAAATAAATAAATAAATAAATAAATAAAATTTTAAA
>NC_034600.1:9651757-9653798 GCF_900095145.1 Mus pahari
GGGGTATAGGGAACTTTTGGGATAGCATTTGAAATGTAAACAAAGAAAAAAAAGAAAGAATACCCAAGTATAATTTGCCAAATACATGAAACTCAAGAAGAAGGAAGACCGAAGTGTGGATACTTTTGTTCCTTCTTAGAATGGGAACAAAATACCCATGGATGGAGTTATAGAGACAAAGTTTGGAGCAGAGTCTGAATGAATGACCATCCAGAGATTGCCCCACTTGGGGATCCACCCCATAAACAACCACCAAACCCCGACACTAGGTAGATGCCAACAAGAGCCTGCTGACAAGCCTGATAGAGCTGTCTCCTGAGGGCCTTTGTCAGTGCCTTGCAAATACAGAATTGTATGCTCAGTCATGCATTGGACAGAGCACCAGGTTCCAAGTGAAGCAGCTGGAGAAATACCCAGGGAGCTGAAGGGGACTGAAGCCCCGTAGAAGGAATATAAATATGAACTAACTAGTGCCTTCAGAACTCCCTGGAACTATACCACCAATCAAAGAAAACATATGGTGGAACTTGTGGCTCTAGCTATATTTGCAGCAGAGCATGGCCTAGTCGGTCATCAATGGGAGGAGAGGCCCTTGGTCCTGTGAAGTCTCTATGCCTGAGTATAGGGGAATGCCAGGACCAAGTATGGAAGTGGGTGGGTTAGGAAGCAGGTGTAGGTAGGAGGGGATGGGGTATTTTTGCAGGGGAAACTAGGAAAGGGGATAACATTTGAAATGTAAATAAAGAAAATATCTAACAAAAAAAAAAGGAGAAAAAAGAAAAAAAAGAGATAAATAGTGTTGAAAGCTAATGGAGTTTTCTTTTTAATATATAACTCCAATTCATCCTGTAAGATTGATTTTTACAAAAAACATTTTATAACATGTCTAATTCTGTTCAATAAAAAAAATCTAATAAAATAATTGAAAAAAAAAAAAAAGACTCAATACGCTGAATCTAATAGAGGAGAAAATAAGGAATGTGTTTGAAGTCCTTGACACAGTAAAGGACTTTCTGAATGGGACCCCAATAGCAGAGGCATTGAGATCAAGAATTATTAAATGGGAACTCCTGAAACTAAAAAGTTTCTGTATAGCAAAGGACACTCTACCTCAAGTAAAGAGGTAAGTGACGAAGTGGGGAAAATCTTTAGCAATGATTCATCTGGCAAGGGTTTAGAATCTAGGATATAAAGAGAACTAAACAAACAACAACAAAGAAGCTGATCAAGGATGACAACAATAGACATCCCAAAGTGGTCACGTAGAAAAGCCCATGAGGACTCTAAGCAACTAAGGAATGCTGAGAGTGGGAGAAGCCATCCTCTCCAGGGACGAGCACACCAATCGGTTACCTAATACCAGATGGGGAGTCCTAAACCACATATGATTACTATGATAAAGACTGAGGTTCTATTTAGGAATATATATGTATGTATGAATACACAAATACATGCACACACAGGTACACATACATGTAACAACAAATATTTTAAAAAGGAAACCATAAGTCTAAAGAGGGAAGGAAATGTATATGTTATAGTTGGGAGGGAGAAAAAGGGAAAAATTTGTACATATATTATAATTGCAAAAAGAAAAAAGGCATGAAACTAAATAGAGTTCTCAAAAGATGATCTATAAATGGGTGAGAAATACTTTTATTTAAGAGTTGTTTTAGCTTATAACTCTCAGGTCATAGTCCATCACTGAGTTAAGTCAGGCAGGAACCGAAGCAGAGACCATGGAAAAATGCTGTGTGCTGGCCTTTATCCACGGCTTCTCGTCTGAGATCAGGGAAAAATGCTGTGTACTGGCCTTTATCCACAGCTTCTTGTCTTGCTTTTTTTATACGACCTAGGACTACCTGCTCAGTAGTGGCTGTACAGGTCCACAGTGGGCTGGGTCCTCCCACAGCAGTCATTAATAAAGAAAAGGTCCCACAGACTTGCCTTCAGGTCAGACTGACAGAGACATCTCCTCACTGGAGGTTCCCTCTGGGAAGATAATTCAAGATTGCGTCAAGTTGATTTAAAAAAAAAAAAA
>NC_034600.1:9654203-9655463 GCF_900095145.1 Mus pahari
TGATATGCACTCACTGATAAGTGGATATTAGCCCAGAAACCTAGAATACCCAAGATACAATTTGTAAAACACATGAAACTCAAGAAGAATGAAGACCAAAATATGGACACTTCGCCCCTTAGAAACTCCCATGGAAGGGGTTACAGAGACAAAGTTTGGAGCTGAGACGAAAGGATGGACCAGCCAGAAACCGCCCCACCCAGGGGTCCATCCCATAATCAGCCACCAAACGCAGACTATTGCATACACCAGAAAGATTTTGCTGAAAGGACCCTGATATTGCACTCTCTTGTGAGGCTATGACAGTGCCTGGCAAATACAGAAGTGGATGCTCACAGTCAGCTATTGGATGGAACCCAGGGCCCCCAATAGAGGAGCTAGAGAAAGTACCCAAGGAGCTGAAGGGGGTCTGCATATAGATATCTGATTGCAGAAGCTTTGCAATTTTAGGAGGAGCTAGAGAAAGTACCCAAGGAGCTGAAGGGGGTCTGCATATAGATATCTGATTGCAGAAGCTTTGCAATTTTAGGAGGTTCCTTTTTTTTGATTCTTGATATTACAGCACAAGCCATTGGTTTTCTGTTCAAGAATTTTTCTACTATGTGCATATCTTCGTGACTTTCCCCACTTTCTCCTCTATAAATTTAAGTGTCTCTTGTTTTATGTTGAGTTCCTTGACCACTAAGAATTGAGCTTTGTACAAGGAGATAAGAATGGATCAATTTGCATTCTTCTACATGATAGCCGCCAGTTGAGCCAGCACCATTTGTTTAAAATGTTGTCTTTTTGAACTGGATGGTTTTCATTTTTTTTTGTTAAAGATTAACTGACTACAGGTGTGTGGGTTCATTCCTCGGTCCTCAAATCTATTACATTGTTCTACATATGTGTGGCTGTATCATGCAGTTTATATCACAATTGCTCTGTAGTACAACTTGAGGTTAGGCATGGTGATTCCCCCAGAGGTTCTTTTATTGTTGAGAATAGTTTTTGCTATCCTAGGTTTTTTGTTATTCCAGATGAATCTGCAAATTGCCCTTTCTAACTCGGTGAAGAATTGAGTTGGAATTTTGATGGGGGATTGCACTGAATCTATAGATTGCTTTTGTCAAGATAGGCATTTTGATTATATTAATTCTGTCAATCCATTAGCATGGGNGATCTTTCCATCTTCTGAGATCTTCAAATTTTTTCTTCAGAGACTTGAAGTTCTTATCATACAGATCTTTCAATTCCTTAGTTAAGAGTCACACCAAGGTA
>NC_034600.1:9655828-9664896 GCF_900095145.1 Mus pahari
TCCAGCTACTTTGCTGAAGTTGTTTATCAGGTTTGGGAGTTCTCTGGTAGAATGGGCTCACTTATGTATACTATCATACCATAATGATATTTTGACTTCTTCCTGTCCAATTTGTATCCCCTTGATCTCCTTTTGTTGTCGGATTGCTCTGGCTAGGACTTCAAGTATTATATTGAATAGGTAGGGAGAGAGTGGGCAGCCTTGTCTAGTCCCTGATTTTAGTGGGATTTCTTCAAGTTTCTCTCCATTTAGTTTTATGTTGGATACTGGTTTGCTGTATATTGGTTTTAGTATGTTTACATATGGGCCTTCAATTCCTGATCTTTCTAAGACCTTTATCATGAAGGGGTGTTAGATTTTGTCAAGTGCTTTTTCAGCATCTATTGAGATGATCATGTGGTTTTGTCTTTGAGTTTATTTATATAGTGGATTACATTGATGGATTTCCATATATCCCCTGTATCCCTAGGATGAAGCCTACTTAATCATTATGGATGATCGTTTTAATGTGTTCTTGAATTCAGTCTGTGAGAGTTTTACTGAATATTTTTCCATCAATATTCATAAATGAGATTGGTCTGAAGTCCTCTTTCTTTGTTGGGACTTTGTGTTGTTTATGTATCAGAGTAATTGTAGCTTCATAGAACAAATTGGGAAGATTATCTTCTGTTTCTATTTTGTGGAATAGTTTGAGGAGTATTGGAATTCTGTCTTCTTTGAAGGTCTGATAGAACTCTGCACTCTGGTGCTCAGCTTTTTTTGTTAGGGAGACTGTTAATGAATGTTTCTATTTCTTTAGGGGATATGGAACTGTTTAGGTCGTTAAACTAATCATGATTTAACTTTGATACCTGGTATCTGTCTAGGAAGTTGTCCATTTTATCCAGGTTTTCCAGTTTTGTTGAATATAGCCTTTTGTAGTAGGATCAGATGATTTTTTTTGGATTTCCTCAGATTCTGTTATGTCTTCCTTTTCATTTCCGATTTTGTTAATTAGGATACTGTCCCTGTGCCCTCTAGTTAGTGTAGCTAAGGCTTTATCCATCTTCTTTATTTCCTCAAAGAATCAGCTCCTGGTTTGGTTGATTCTTTGTATAGTTGTTTTTGTTTCCACTTTGTTGATTTCAGCCTGGAGTTTGATTATTTTGTTGTTAGAGTTGGAATTCTATTCTTGTGGCTATATTCTTTTAGGTTGGTTGAAGGATTACTTTCTTGCCTTTTCTAGGGCACAGTTTCCCTTTTGTGTTGGGGTTTTCCCTTTATTATCATTTGAAGGGCTGGATTTGTGGAAAGATATTGTGTGAATTCGGTTTTGTCGTGGAATACTTCGGTTTCTCCATTTATGGTAAATGAGAGTTTTTCTGGGTATAGTAGCCTGGGCTGGCAATTGTGTTCTCTTAGGGTCTGTATAACATCTTTCCAGGATTTTCTTGCTTTCATAATTTCTGGTGCAAAGTCTCTTGTAATTCTAATAGGTCTACCTTTATATGTTAGTTGACTTTTTTCCTTAATGCTTTTAATATTCTATCTTTTTATTTGTTGTTTTGATTATTATGTGATCGGAGGAATTTCTTTTCTGGTCCAATGTATTTGGAGTTCTGTAGGCTTTTTGTATGTTGATGGGCATCTCTTTTTTTTTTTTTAGGTTAGGGAAGTTTTCTTCTATAATGTTTTTGAAGATATTTACTGGCCCTTTAAGTTGAAAATCTTCCTTCTCATCTATAGCTGTTATCCTTAGGTTTGGTCTTCTCCTTGTGTCCTAGATTTCCTGGATGTTTTGAGTTAGGATCGTTTTGCGTTTTGCATTTTCTTTCATTGTTGTGCCGATATTTTCTATGGAATCTTCTGCACCTGAGAATTTCTCTTCCATCTGTTATTTTCTATTGCTGATGCTTGCATCTATGACTCCTGATTTCTTTCCTAGGTTTTCTATCTCCAGAGTTATCTTCCTTTGTGATTTTTTTTTTATTGTTTCCATTTCCATTTTTAGATCCTAGATGGTTTTGTTCAATTTCTTTCTCTGTTTAGCAGTGTTTTCCTGTAACTCTTTAAGGGATTTTAGTGTTTCTAATAGCCAGAGCAATTAGACAACAAAAGGAGATCAAAGAAATACACATTGGACAGGAAGAAGACTGTTCTTGAACTACTAAAATAAATATTGAAATATTTATTGAACAACTTATCACTATGCACTTCGGTTATGAAGATCAAATAATATCTGACCTTTTCCATAGAAATAGCACAGCAGTGAAGTGTACATGATGATGGGGGAGTACTCAGTTCTGTAGAAATAGTACAGCAGTGGTGATGGAGGAGTACTCAGTTCTGTAGAAATGGCACAGCAGTGAAGTGTACATGATGATGGAGGAGTACTCAGTTTCGTGGAATATTTGGGTGGTAGCCCAGGAGGGTTATAATCCAGATGGCGGTAAGAGTGGAAGATCCAGGAAATGTTTCCCGGAAGGAGTGAAGCCCGAAATTCATATTAAATAAGCTACTAGAAATACAGAAAAGGAAGCAGACACTGAGGAGAGGAGGAAAGTAGCTTTGATCTTACTAAGGGTTTCCATGGTATCAGTTACTGTTGAACAACATTCAACAAGATCAAATGACACATTCCAAAGTAATTTGTGAAGTTAAGGTTTTGCATTTTTCTACAATATACATACTATGATGAAGTTTCCTGTCCTGCCATTCTAGCTTGACCAAGACACACATCTTATCCAGTGCACCTGCACTGTACATGCTCTTTACCTGCTGCTTACATAGTAGCCAGCTCTGCTATGAGAGAAACTGGAATAGTACATTGCTTGTGATACAGTAACCTGTCTGCTTTATTGATACATCCAAGTAAAAGAGAAGTGGTTTGCAATGTGGATCTATCAAGGAACCAAAGACCAATGTGTGTCTTTTAAATGGAAGTGGGAAGGTTTCTGATGGTTTCACAAATATTCTGTACCTGAAAGAAGGAAAAACAAACTCATATAGTTTACTGGCCTCCCCTTAACTGCAAAGCCACACTACATGATAAATGCTTAGTTATGACAGAAAAGGCATTAAATTAGTATAGTTTATGTGTGCATATGTGTGTGTGTTTGTCTGTTTGTGCATGTGTGTGTATACATTTCATGGTTCTGTACTATCTATTCAGGTGTTCACTTGGCATCTGAGTATGTATCTCCCAAATTGGAGAGTTTTCATCAGAAGAAATTATATAAGCACAGACATAGAAACAAGAAATCTTTTGTGCATTTTGTTCGAGAGAAAATGGCTAAACTAGAGAGGTTCCCAATTGAAATAAAATTATTAATTTACAAAATAAAAATAACAGAATATGTCACCTTTCAAAACAAAAATTTGCCACGATTGTTTCTTAGCTACCTATTAAACATCTTGAGCCAGAATTGAAATTCATCTGTTTTATGTTCATATTACTATAAATATTGCAAAATGCTTTTCTAACTGGTTTCATACTATGGAGGATATCCAAGGGCCTCTGGTTCCTTGCTCTCTAGTTTTTATGAAAGAGGGAGGGGGTACCAGGTTACACTGTATCCTTTAGTTACATTCTGATAGTGCCTCTGTGCTCAGCTGAAAAAAGAGGTGCCACTTTGCCTTTGTGTTAATCTTTCAAAGCTAAAGCTTATACTCTAGTACAGAAAGACCTCTTTCTCTCTCTCATTGTGTATAACTCTTTCTTTTCTTAGGGAGAAGTAAACAAAGGGTTTCATCTCATATATGTCACCTTGGTCCACAACAAGGAATTCCATGGAGGTCTAGCTTGATGAGCCACTGAGGTTTTGTGTGTGTGTGTGTGTGTGTGTGTGTGTGTGTGTGTGTGTGTGTGTTCCTTACAGAAGAATCAAAAGTGACATCACACAACTGCATCACCATGAAGCCTATCCTAGCATAGGTGCTATCTCATGAGAGCTAGCTCCACCAGTCTCCTAGCCAGCAGTTGCTTACTGCTTATGTAATCTTGACTATGTAAGCGCCATAACTTTCTGAGCTTCCTCAGGCTTGTAACCCCTCTATCCTCCCTCCAGAAATACACAAGATGAAGAATTCCTTTTTTTTTTTTTTTTTGATTCCAAGGTAGTTTTTTTCCCAATTTTTATTAGGTATTTACTTCATTTACATTTCAAATGCTACTCCCCAAATCCCCTATACCCTTCCCCCTCCCCCTGCTCCCCTACCCACCCACTCCCACTTCTTGGCCCTGGTGTTCCTCTGAACTAGGGCATATAAAGTTTGCAAGACCAAGGGGCCTCTCTTCCCAATGGTGGCTGACTAGACCATCTTCTGCTACATATGCAGCTAGAGACACAAGCTCTGGGGGTGCTGGTTAGTTCATATTGTTTATTCTTAAGAACAAATTCAATTACTATTAACATGCTTATTTAACTTAGATAATTTTTTTCTTAATATTGTAGATGAAAATGATTTACATAGGAGAATCTGAGGAAATATTTTGCCCAGGTAATTTTTACAGTTAGCAGGCAGTTCTGGCAAGCAATATAATCTTTTACTCCAGTAATCAAATATATATGATGTTAATATTCTTAATTCTATTATATAATCTTGAGGGGTATCCCTCAAGATCTTCCTTATATCAAGCACAAACAAACATTCATGCTCACATGCTAATTCCATCTCTCGTTATCTGATGGTCCTCCCTAACTAACTGCCCAGGAAGCTCTAGTCACGGGTACTTCTGCTCTCCAGATACATACTTGCTAAATAGCCAGCTCCTGTCTTAGGAAGACAGATTTGGAAGAACTAAGGGTCAGTTTTTCAGACATTGCCTTTGTTTTCCTTAAGTGACGTTGATAAAACTAGAAACAGTTACTTGTTTTTAGTAGTTTTTGTATGCATATAACATAAGTGTGTGTGTGTGTGTGTGTGTGTATACTTATATGTAACCATATGCGTATTTATGTAAGTAAAAATTACTGTCAAATTAGTTTAAGAACTTGTGGTCTAAAAGACTGCACTAATTCTTAGGGAAATGACTTAAATTCCTAAAGTATCAGTGGCCTTTTCTATACAGAGGGTACAGAGGAGATAATCGTGTGAGTGCCCAGCAGGTCTTGCGGATTAAATGAATTAGAGCATATTAAGCTTTAGCAAATACAGAGCAAGCACTTGAAAATGATAGCTGCTGTTATCAGTGTTTTCATGCACTTAAAATTCTTTGAAAATCTCAGGTTTTTCTCTTTCTTTCCTTATCTGTTTGAGCTGCCCTCATTTTTCACTTTGTATTTAATATGTTATTAAGTTCGTGTCAACCTGAAAATAGCTAAAGAATGTAACAATAGGGAAAGAAATTAACTATAATTATTTTTACCTTCAGGTGAAAATATGTCCACAACATTCACTGTCAAGGTTACTACTGTCTCACATCCCATACCTCCTCCATGCCTCCCTGTCTCCAAAAGGATGTTACCCCCTACACACATACTATGAGACCTCTAAACTCCCTGGGGCCTCCAATCTCGAGGGTTATGTGCATCTTCTCTTGACTGAAACCAGACTGGCAGTCCTCTGCTATATATGTGTTGGGAGCCTCATATCAGCTGGTTTTCAAGTGTCTGAGAGATCTCAGGGGTCCAGAGAATGCTGGTCCTCCTACAGGGTCGCCCTCCTCCTCAGCTTCTTCCAGATTTTCCCTAATTCAACCACAGGGGTCTCCAGCTTCTGTCCATTGATTGGGTGTAAATATCTGCCTCTAACTCTTTCAGCTGTTTGTTGGGTCTTTCAGAGGGCAGTCATGATAGGTCCCTTTTTGTGAGCTCTCCATAGCCTCAGTAATAGTGATATTTTATATTTTTAAATAAATGTACTTTAGAAGATTTAGGCAAATGTATGGAACTAGAAAATATCCTGAGTGAGGTAACAGTCACAAAAGAACACACATGGTATGCACTCACTGATAAGTGGATATTAGCTCAGAAGCTTGGAATACCCAAGATACAATTCACAGACCACATGAAGCTCAAGAAGATGGAAGACAAAGTGTGGGTGCATCGGTCCTTAGAAGGGGTAACAAAACATCCAAGGGAGGAAGTACAGAGACAAAGTGTAAGAGTAGAGACTGAAGGAAAGACCATCCAGAGACTGCCCCACCTGGGGATCCATCCCATATACAGTTACCAAAGCCAGATGCTATTGTGGATACCAAGAAGTGCTTGCTTGCAGGAGCCTGACATAGGAGCCTAATACAGCTGTCTCCTGAGAGGCTCTGCCAGAGCCTGACAGATACAGAGTTGGATGCTCACAGCCAACCATTGCACTGAGCACAGGCTCCCCAATGGACGAGTTAGGAAAAGTCCTGAAGGGGCTGAAAGGGTTTGCAACCCATAGGATGAACAATATCAACCAATCAGTCCAGGGACTAAACCACCAACCAAAGAATACATATGGAGGGACCCATGGTTCCTGCTGCATTGTCCAGCATCATCAGTGGGAGGGAGGCCCTTGGTCCTGTGATGGCTCGATGCCCCAGCTTAGGGGAATGCTAGAGCAGTAAGCAGGAGTAGGTGGTTGGATAGGGGAGCACTCTCATAGAGGCAGGGGGAGAGCTGATGGGATAGGGAGTTTCAGATGTGGGGATGGAATGGGAAAGGAGATAACATTTGAAATGTAAATAAAGAAATGGCTAGTAAAAATTTTGAAAAAAAAAAAAAAGATTTGATGACATAGTAGGTGGAAATAGGTGACACCAAAGAATGAGGCCTAGTGTGACATAAAACAGCTCTAGTTTTGTAAACTTGGAGTTTGATGAAGATGTTATTACCTCATCTTGATGAGCTCCCTAGAAAATTTTGTTCTTTTCACAGTATTTATTTTAAATTATGAACAATTTGATCTTACATTTAATTTATAGTTAGTTATATATTCCATTATTTCATAAAGTCTGCAGATTCTTCGTTTCAGTTATCCGTTTATATCGAGGTCTGGCCTGTGGTTCTTTAACTAAGCTGTGATCCAGTCTTCCAGTTAGGTCAGCCACCAAAATTAAGATATGATAGAGGTCAGTGAAAGAAATTCCTATCAAAACAGCTGTTTATCATGTCATTATGACAGGCTGCTATAACAAATGTGTTTCTGTTTTAACTTAGGAAATTAATTGCTAAAAGTAATTTAATCTGACAGAGGTGGGCTGTTGAAAGGCTCCTGGAGATATCATAAAAGTGACCTTCTGCTCATGTGCTGCCAAAAGCCATTTTTAACAAGGAGCTAAAGAAACACTGCAGCTTCTTTATCCTTTATTAGTTATTGGTTTGAACCAACACACTTCCAAATACTGTTGGGTGAGCTAGATGCCAGCAAGGTCAGTGCACAGCCTTGACTTCTAACAATCTTTTAAAACAGGTGGAGTTCCGAAGGCTTTTGTTCTGGTATCCCAGCACTGAGACTGCACGGTTTGCTAAATTGACCAGCCTTTTTTAATTCATATTTTCATGTTTAAATATTTCATATGCTAATAATATAATGCTTAGTCACATCTAATTCTGTGACATGGTTTCCAATCTTTGGCAGCCTTAATCTCAAATAAGTACATATTTGTCAAAGAAAGTATATGCATGTCTCTTTAAAGGATTAGTAAGTCAGAGATTCCACGGTTATTTACTGGGTATAAATAATAGCTTCTCTTTTTTTAAATTGGATATTTCATGTTAATATCAGTTATTTTATAATTTTGCTAACAGGAGTTAAATACATTCCTTCTAATTCTTTTTAAAATTTGTATTAGTTCTTTGAAAATTTTATACAATGTGCTTTGGTAATGTCTACTACCCTCAAACACTTCTCAGACAACTTCACATTCTCTATCCAGCCAACATTGTGTCCTTTTAAAAAAATTTTTTATTAGGTATTTACTTCATTTACATTTCAAATGCTATCCCCAAAGACCCCTACACCCTCCCCCCCTGCTCTCCTACCCACCCACTCCACCTTCTTGGCCCTGGTGTTCCCCTGTACTGGGGCATATAGAGTGTCTGATAGGCACTCACTGATGAGTGGATATTAGCCCAGAATCTCAAAATACCCAAGATACAATTTGCAAAACACATGAAATTCTAGAAAGAAGACCAACGTGTAGATACTTTGATCCTTCTTAGAAGGGGAAACAAAATACCCATGGGAGGAGTTACAGAGACAAAGTTCAGAGCAAATACTGAAGGAATGACCATCCAGAGACTGCCCCACCTGCAGATCCATCCCATAAACAACCAGGAAACCCAGACTACTGCACATGCCGACAATAGCTTGCTGACAGGAGCCTGATATAGCTGTATCTGGAGAGGCTCTGCCAGTACCTGGTAAATACAGAAGTGGATGCTTCCAGTTATCCACTGAATGGAACACAGGGTCCCCAATGAAGGAGCTAGAGAAAGTACCCAGGAGCTGAAGGGGTTTGCAGCTCCATAGAAGGAACAACAATATGAACTATCAAGTGCCCCTTAGCTCCCTGTGACTAAACCACCAATCAAAGAAAACACATGGTGTTGCTCATGGCTCTAGCTGCATATGTAGCAGAGGGTGTCCTAGTTGGTCATTAATGGTAGGAGAGACCCTTGGTCCTGTGACGGTTCTATGCCCCAGTATAGGGGAATGCCAGGACAGGAAGCAGGAATGAGTGGGTTGGTGAGTTGGGCAAGGGAGGAGGGAATAGGAGATTTTCAGAGGGGAAACTAGGAATGGGGATGACATTTGAAATGTAAATAGAAAAAATAAAAAATAAAAAAAAAAGAAAAGATACAAGGTGTTATTTCAATTTTTTTGTATCTGTTGAGACTTGTTTTGTGACTGACTATATGGTCAGTTCTGGAGAACAATGCATGAGGTGCTGAGAAAAAGGTATATTGTTTTGTGTTTGATTGGTATAATCTATAGATGCCTATTAGGTCCATTTCATTCATAAGCTCGGTTAATTTTGTTATTTCTCCATTGAGTTTTTGTCTGGAAGACCTGTCAATTGGTGAGAGTAGTATGCTGAAGTCTCCCACAATTAATATGTGGGGTTCGATGTGTGATTTAAGCTTTAGTAATTTATTTCTATT
>NC_034600.1:9667373-9669338 GCF_900095145.1 Mus pahari
TAAATGCCCAAGATACAATTTGTAAAACACATGAAACTCAAGAAGAAAGAAGACCAAAATGTGAACACTTCACCCATTCTTAGAATTGGGAACAAAACTCCCATGGAAGTGGTTACAGAGACAAAGTTTGGAGCTGAGATGAAAGGATGGACCATCCAGAAACTGCCCCACCCAGGGGTCCATCCCATAATCAGCCGTCAAACACAGACACTATTGCATACGCCAGCAAGATTTTGCTGATAGGACCCTGATATAGCTGTCTCTTGTGAGGCTATGCCAGTGCCTGGCAAACACAGAAGTGGATGCTCACAGTCAGCTATTGGATGGAACCCAGGGCCCCCAATAGAGGAGCCAGAGAAAGTGCCCAAGGAGCTGAAGGGGTCTGCAAACATATAGGTGGAACAACATTATGAACTAATCAGTATCCTCAGAGCTCGTGTCTCTTGCTGTATATGTAGCAGAAGATGGCCTAGTCACCCATCATTGGGAAGAGAGGTCCCTTGGTCTTGCAAACTTTATATGCCCCAGTACAGGGGAATGTCAGGGCCAAGAAGTGGGAGTGGGTAGGTAGGGTAGCATGGTGGGGAGGGTATACTGGACTTTGGGGATAGCATTTGAAATGTAAATTTAATAAATACCCAATAAAAATTGAAAAAAATTTCTTTCTTTATTTCTTCCTCAACCAAGGTATTATTGCGTAGAGTGTTGTTCAGTCCCTTGTAAACATTGGCTTTCTATTATTTATGTTGTTATTGAAGATCAGCCTTAGTCCATGGTGATCTGATAGGATGCATGGGATAATTTCAATATTTTTGTCTCTGTTGAGGCCTGTTTCGTGACCGATAATATTGTAAATTTTGGAGAAGGTATCATGGGGTGCTGAGGTAAAATATTCTGTAGATATCTGTTAAATCCATTTGTTTCATAACTTATGTTAATTTCACTGTGTCTTTGTTTAGTTTCTGTTTCCAGGATCTGTCCATTGATTAGAGTGGCATGTTGAAGTCTCCCACTATTACAGTGTGCGTTATAATATGTGGTTTGAGCTTTACTAAAGTTTGCTTAAGGAATGTAGTTGCCCTTGCATTTGGAACATAGATATTTAGAATTGAGAGTTCATCTTGGTAGATTTTACCTTTGATCAGTATGAAGTGCCCCTCCTTGTCTTTTTTGATAACTTTGGGTTGGAAGTCAATTTTATTAGCTATTAGAATGTCTACTCCAGCTTGTTTCTTCAGACCATTTATTTGGAAATTTGTTTTCCAGTCTTTTACTGTGAGGTAGTGTCATTCTTTATCCTTGAAGTGGGTTTTCTGTATGCAGCGAAAAGTTGTGTCCTGTTTATGTAGCCAGTCTCTTAGTCAATGTCTTTTTATTGGGGAATTGAGTCCATTGATGTTAAGAGATATTAAGGAAAATAATTGTTACTTCTTATTATTTTTGTTGTTAAGTTGGGATTCTGTTCATGTGGCTATCTTCTTTTAAGTTTGTTGAAGGATTACTTTCTTGCTTTTTCTAGGGTTTCATTTCCCTCCTTGTGTTGAATTTTTCATTTTATTATTCTCTGAAGGGTTTGATTTGGGGAAAGATATTGTATGAATTTGGTTTTGTTATGGAATACTTTCTCCATCTATGGTAATTGAGAGTTTTGATGGATATAGTAGCCTGGGCTGGCATTTGTGTTCTCTTAGGGTCTGTATAACATCTGTTCAGGATCTTCTGGCTTTCATAGTCTCTGGTGAGAAGTCTGGTGTGATTCTAATAGGCCTGCCTTTATACGTTACTTGACCTTTTTCCCTTACTGCTTTTAATATTCTATCCTTTAGTGCATTTGTTGTTCTGATTATTATGTGTTGGGAGGAATTTCTTTTCTGGTCCAGTCTATTTGGATTTTTGTGGGCTTCTTGTATGTTCATGGGCATCTCTTTCTTTAGGTATGGGAAGTTTTCTTCTATAATTTTGTTG
>NC_034600.1:9669828-9723725 GCF_900095145.1 Mus pahari
CATCTATAGTTTCTGATTTCTTTCCTAGAATTTCTGTCTCCAGAGTTGTTTCCCTTTGTGATTTCTTTATTGTTTCTTTTTCCATTTTTAAGTCCTGGATGGTTTTGTTCAATACTTTCACCTGTTTGGTAGTGTTTTCCTGTAACTCTTTAAGGGATTTTTGTGTTTCCTCTTTAAGGGCTTCTAGCTGTTTACCTGTGTTTCCCTGTATTTCCTTCTTAAAGTCCTCTGTCATCATGAGAAGTGAGTTTGGATCCATGTCTTGCTTTTCTGATGTGATGGTGTACCCAGGACTTGCTATGGCGGGAGAGCTTGGTTCTAATGATGCCAAGTAACCTTGTTCTCTGTTGCTTCTGTTTTTATGTTTGCATCCTGCCATTTGATTATGTAAAGTGCTTGCTGCCCTCTATATATGTGATTGGAACCTGTCTTTCCTATAATCCCGGTTGATTCAGGGCTCCTGTGTACCTGAGATTCTGAATGTGTCAGTGTTCTTGGCAGTTAAGCTTCCTATGAGACCCTGAGATCCTGGTGTGACCAAGCTCCTGTTATCTTGGCATCCTGGAATCCTAAGATCCTGGGCATGTTACAGTGCCTGGAAGTGGTGTATCCTCTTAGGATTGTGCAGCTGTCCAGTGTGTTTTAAACCAAAGTGTTATCAGTACAGACCAGAAGGAATCCGAGCTGCTGATCAGGCAGGGCCCCTGTGTCCTTGTTTCTGCTGTCACAGGCCTGTCACAATTGGATTGAAACATGTTGTGTTCCACTCACCAGTGATTCCAATATCTCATGGCTTGTCCTCTGGGGATCGTGGAGCCATCTGTTGAGTTCACACCCAAGGGGACCTGGACCTGGTGCAGACCTGAAGGAACTTGTGCCCCTGGTCAGGCAGGTTTTCTGCTTCCCTGCTGCTGGCTCAGGCCTGGTTTGATTGGATTGGAACAGATGTTCTGTTCCAGTCACCAGTGGGTCCTATGATTGCATGGAGAGTTCTCTGGGGACCATGGGACTTCCCGCCAAGTTCATGCCCAAGGTGACCTGGAGCTGATGCTGACCAGGGTATTGGGTCTTAACTCTCAGTGTTTTTGATACATTTAGAGTTGAGTTTTTATGCAGAATGGAATATATGGTTTAAATTTTATTCTTCTGCATACAACTATCAAGTTTGATTAGCAATATCTCTTTTCAATGGTTACTTTTCTTCATTGTGTCCAAAATCAATAGTTGTAGTAACATGTACCTAATGTATAGATATTTCATTCTAGTCCATTCATCAGTGAGACTGCTTTTCATGCCAGCTTCATGCTCTTATCTCCATAACAGTTCTGTAGTATGACTTGAAATCTGGGATGGTGATCCCTCCAGCAGATTGGTAGTCGTCCTCGTCATCCCCGTCTTGTCATTATTTTAGCTGTTTTGGGCCTATTGATTTTTCATGTAAAATTTATTTTTCTTTCAGTTCCTGAAAAGAGCTGAGTTGTAATTTTGATGGGGATTTGCACTGAATCTATAAGTTGTTTTTGGTAGAATATCCACTTTTACAATATTACTCTTACCAATCCATGAGCATGGAAGACCATTCCATCTTTTGGAATCTTTAACTTTTTCCAATATTGTAAAGTTTTCATTGTATAAGTCTTTCATTTCCTTAGTTGGGATTATTCAAAGGTTTGTTTTTATTTTAGCTATTCTGAATATTTCAAATATCTTTTCAGTGTGTTTGATATTTGTATATAGGAATGTTACTGCGTTCCCTGTATTAATTTGATATGCAGTGACTTTGATGTGTGATTTATTACCTTTAGGAGTTTTCCAGTATTGTCTCCAGTGTCCTTATATAAAGAATTCTTAATAAGAAATCATCATTTATATGTGTAGAGTAAGATACATTGTTTTTGTCTTTTTCTATTTTTAATCCCCTTTATCTTCTCTTGTCCTATTGTTCCACCTATGACTGGGGGTACTGTGTTGAACAGGATTGGGGAAACTGGACATCCTTGTCTTGTTCCTGGTTTTAGTGAAAATGCTGGAATTTTTCTCTGGTTTATGTGACTCTGGTCTGAGTTTCTAGTACATTGCCTTTACTGTGTTAATAAAGGGTCTTTTATCTATATTCTTGCCTGGACTTTTATCATGAAGGTATGTTGTATTTTGTCAAAGACCTTTTTAGCATAATATAAGTTTACTGAAATAGTTGAAATTGAAAATTTGAAAGTTTTGGGAAAGTCTGTATCTTTTAAAATTCCATTTTTTTTTTTTGCTTAAATAATTTTTTTTATTATTTTCTTTGTTTACATTACAAATGCTATCCCGAAAGTTCCCTATACCCCCTGCTCCCCTACCCACCCACTCCCAGTACTTGGCCCAGGCCTTCCCTTGTGCTGGGTCATCTAAAGTTTGCAAGACCAAGGGGCCTCTCTTCCCAGTGATGGCCGATTAGGCCATCTTCTGCTACATATGCAGCTAGAGACACAAGCTCAGTGGGTACTGGTTAGTTCATATTGTTGTTCCACCTACAGGGTTGCAGCCCCCTTCAGCTCCTTGGCTACTTTCTCTAGCTCCTCCATTGGGGACCCTGTGTTCCATCCAATAGCTGGCTGTGAGCATCCACTTCTGTGTTTTCCAGGCACTGATATAGCCTCACAAGAGGCTGCTATATCAGGGTCCCTTCAGCAGAGTCTTGCTGGCATGTGCATTAGTATCTAGGTTTGGTGGCTGATGATGGGATGGATTCCATTTCTGAACAGAGCATTCAAGAACAAATTAAAGTTTTTGTGGATCAACTTGTGAGACCTGAGGAAGAGAGATGGAGAGATGGCACTGCACTAAAACAAGGTGGTTTAAACTCTCCCTTCCTCTTCTCTAGTGTGATTCATTCTAATTAGCTTTTTGAGCTTGAGAAGCCCATGCTGTCTCACTCTGCCTCATTCATGCACCTGCCTCATAGTGTCACTGTGAATTTTCAATGAATGAAACACTTGACAGGAAACTAGTAATAGTAGCTACCCAATAAATGTTAGTGGTCATTTTTACATGATAGTTAATAATGACAATTTTATATTCAAAATTTTGTATTTTAAATTACACAGTTTTTCAGGAGGTCACGATAAATACAATTACTTGTTTTTCTGAAAATTTTCTTATTAACTAGTATGTGCTTGATATTTGTAGAAAACCTTTAAATAGCATAGCAGAGTTCTGATCTCTTTTTGCATTTTCTGCTGGACAGTAAAGAAAACATTTTCTACATCCTTCTAAAAACAGAACTGCTAATTAAGTATAGCAATTTGCTATTTTATTAAAATGTGTCAAGTTTTTCAGTTTGTTTAGATGGTGAAAAATCTGGGCTCACAGTAGATAAAATATTTTTCTTAGAGTAGATGTATTCTAAAATGTCTTGCTTTTAATTAAAATTTACCCAGCTTTAAGACAACTTTAAGGTTTTCAAGTTAAATTATGTCAGTAAATAATAATTCTCCACAGAAAAACAAAATCATGATAAGCTTATTTTGCTAAGCACTAAATTATTATATGAATTATATAGTGTCTCCATTTTCTTAATATCTTTGTTTGAAGGAAATACAAAGAAAGGTACTATGATCAACAAATATTTGTTCAGAAACTTGATTCATAAAAGTTTGATTGGCCTAAATGCTGTGTTTACCATAATGTGCTATGATACCAGGTTTATTATGTTCCAGCAATTGAACCCAGAGTATGGTTTAGACTATGTAAGCATTGCATCAACTAAGTCATATTCAAAACATAAAAATGTTTTCAATGACTATAATGCATACCTATTCTTATTCACCATACATAACTATTATTAACAAAGAAAGAAAAATGTTCCTTTCCTATGGTATAGTAGGACTATGAGAACTAAATTTTAAAATATTTATTGAATTTTTTTTGTAGATCATGCTTAGTCAACCATATTGTTGAGATTTCATAGGTATAGCTTCCATGGTAGTTCAGAAGATCCTGTGTCGTAGTAGGTGTCTTGGTCTTCTGGCCTTCATGATCTTCCTCAGCTTTCCCTAAGCTTAGGTGTTAGGGTTCCACCATAGATATGACGACCACAATTGGACACCCACAGTCACATATTCTCATTTTATGACTGGTTGTGTGTCTCTGTAATAGTCTCCAGATGGCGGAAACCTCACAAGGCCTTATACCTAGATGAAGATCTAACAGCAGTCAACAGCTGCCAAGAAATGGAGAATCTGTCTTTTCTAGGAATGTGTCTCAAGAAAACTTTTCAGTCCTAATTGATCAGTCCTGAATACATGTACATCTAAGCACCACTAAATGAATCTAGCAGGTTATATGTGTGTCTATGTGTATATATATGTGTATGTAACAATGATTAAAGAGGTGGTCATGAAGTTTAGAGGGAGTTGGGAGTGATAGAGGTGAGTTAAAATGCAGACATGACTCCCTCTAGTTAAGCAGATTTTTATTATAGCTCAGAGGAAGAGCATGGCCAAAAGGTTGAACCAGGACATGAGGGGAGAGAAGGTTTGGAGAGAGAGCAAGAGAGGAGAGAGAACAAGAGGCCAAGAGAGGAGCCAGGAGCCAAGAAAGTGACTAGTTTGCCAAAATAGCTGGGGTTATAGAGAACAGGAGATGCTGGGAGAAGGGGAAGCAGAGTTCTGGGGTTGCAGAGGTCTAGGGTTGACGGTGGGGGTGAAAATACAGGGCTATTCTCTGAGAGCCTGACCGCCATGGTCCAATTCTGTATGTTACTAGATGCCTCAGCCATTTGTCCTGGGTTTCTTTGAGACCCACTGAACAATTATAAATTATGGAGAATCATTCTTCTCAAGGGTGTGAGCCCCGAATAGGTCACCTATGCTCCAGTAAAGACCACATATCCAAGAGTATAAGTGGAGGAAGACTAGGTGTGGGAAACCTACCTAGTTTTCTGACAGGCACAGCCTGTGTTTGGGTAGGGGGTATCTACTTGAATTGGGAGCTGGAATATAGTGATTAAGGCAGTAGGGACAGCTGAGGATTTGGTCTGTTGAAAACTAGAGATTGGAGGTTGGTGTAGGAGAATGTTTACCTAAGGGATTGGAGAGAGTAGGGATGTACTGGGGCAGGAAGCCTACATGGACTTCTCAAATACCTGGCCTGTGGTTGGGTAGGGAGTGTCTGCTAAAGGGAGGGGGAGGAGGCAATGCATGGATGGATGGACTACCTGGCTTTCTATCATCAAATTCTTTTTCTTTTCCTTTTTTTTTTTATTACATACCTTCTTTACATTTCAAATGTTATCCCCTTTCCTAGTTTCAATCTGAAAATCCCCTATCCCCTCCCCACTGCCCCTGCTCCCCAACCCACCCACACCCTCTTCATGGCCCTGGCATTCCCTATACTGGGGCATAGAACCTTCACAGGACCTACGGCCTCTCCTCCTATTGATGACCAACTAGGCCATCT
Source organism: Mus pahari (assembly GCF_900095145.1). Lineage (NCBI taxonomy): Eukaryota > Metazoa > Chordata > Mammalia > Rodentia > Muridae > Mus > Mus pahari. Next base: position 9,675,271 of record NC_034600.1, read on the forward strand.
TCAACTATATATACCACTAGAGCCATATGTCCTACCATGTGTTTTCTTTGATTGGTGGTATAGTTCCAAGGAACTCTGGTGGTGGGGGTACTGGTTAGTTCATATTGATGTTCCTCCTATGGGGCTTCAACCCCTTTAGCTCCTTGAGTACTTTCTCTAGCTCCTTCATTGGGGACCATGTGCTCCGTCCAATGGATAATTGTGAGCATCCACTTCTGTATTTGCCAGGCACTGACAAAGGCCCTCAAGAGACAGCTATATCAGGCTCCTGTCAGCAGGCTCTTGTTGGCATCTGCCATAGTGTCTGGGTTTGGTGGTTGTTTATAGGATGAATCCCCAAGTGGGGCAGTCTCTGGATGGTCATTCCTTCCGTCTCTACTATAAACTTTGTCTCAGTAACTCCTTCCATGGATATTTTGTTGCCCTTCTAAGAGGATTCCGACCTTCTGGGCTTATATCCACTTATGAGTGATTACATATCATGTGTGTTCTTTTGTGATTGGGTTACCTCACTCAAGATGATATCCTACAGATCCATCCATTTGTCTAAGAATTGCATAAACTCATTGTTTTTAATTGCTGAGTAGTACGCCATTGTGTAAATGTACCACATTTTCTGTGTCCATTCCTCTGTTGAGGGACATCTGGGTTCTTTCCAGCTTCTGGCTATTATAAATAAGGCTGTTGTGAACAAAGTAGAGCATGTGTACTTATGACATGTTGGAACATATTCTGGGTATATGTCCAGGAGTGGTATTGCTGGATCTTCCAGTAAACTATGTCCAATTTTCAGAGGAATCTCCAAACTGATTTCCAGAGTGTTTGTACCAGCTTGCAATCCCATCAGCAATAGAGGAGTGTTCCTCTTTCTCCACATTCTGGCCAGCATCTGATGTCACCTGAGTTTTTGATCTTACCCATTCTGACTGGTGTGAGGTGGAATCTCAGGGTGGTTGTGATTTTCATTTCCCTGATGATTAAGGATGTTGAACATTTTTTGAGGTGTTTCTCAGCGATTGGATATTCCTCAGTTGAGAATTCTTTGTTTAGCTCTGTACCCAATTTTTAATAGGGTTATTTGGTTTTCTGGAGTCCAACTTCTTGAGTTCTTCATATATATTGAATATTAGTCCCCTATCTGATTTAGGATTGGTAAAAATCTTTTCCCAATCTGTTGGTTGCCTTTTAGTCAGTGTCCTTTGCCTTACAGAAGTTTTGTAATTTTATGAGGTCCCATTTGTCTATTCTTGATCTTATAGCACAAGCCATTGGTATTCTGTTCAGAAAATTTTCCCCTGTGCCCATGTGTTCGAGAATTTTCCACACTCTCTTCTATTAGATTCAGTGTTTTATGTGGAGGTCCTTCATCCACTTGGACTTGAGCGTTATACAAGGAGATAAGAATAGATCAATTTGCATTCTTCTACATGTTGACCTCCAGTTGAACCAGCACTATGTGTTGAAAATGCTGTCTTTTTTCCACTGGATGGTTTTAGCTCCTTTATCAAAGATCAAGTGACCATAGGTGTGTGGGTTCATTTCTGGGTCTTCAATTCTGTTCCATTGATCTGTCTGTCACTGAACTAGTACCATGCAGTTTTTTATCACAATTGCTCTGTAGAACAGCTTGAGGTCAGTGATGGTGATTCCACCCAAGGTTCTTTTACTGTTGACTAGTTTTTGCTATCCTAGGTTTTTGTTATTGCAGATGAATTTACAAATTACCCTTTCTAATTCTGTGAAGAATTGAGTTGGAATTTTGATGGGGATTGCATTGAATCTGTAGATTGCTTTTGGCAAGATGGCCATTTTTACTGTATTAATCCTGACAATCTATGAGCATGGGAGATCTTTCCATCTTCTGAGATCTTCGAATTCTTTCTTAGAGACTTGAAGTTCTTATCATACAGATCTTTCACTTCCTTAGTTAGAGTCACACCAAGGTATTTTATATTATTTGGGACTAATGTGAAGGGTGTTGTTTCCCTAATTTCTTTCTCAGCCTGTTTATCCTTTGTGTAGAGAAAGGCCATTGATTTGTTTGAGTTAATTTTATATCCAGCTACTTTGCTGAAGTTGTTTATCAGGTTTGGGAGTTCTCTGGTAGAATGGGCTCACTTATGTATACTCTCATACCATAATGATATTTTGACTTCTTCCTGTCCAATTTGTATTCCTTTGATCTCCTTTTGTTGTCTAATTGCTCTGGCTAGGACTTCAAGTACTATGTTGAATAGGTAGGGAGAAAGTGAGCAGCCTTGTCTAGTCCCTGATTTTAGTGGGATTGCTTCAAGTTTCTCTCCATTTAGTTTGATCTTGGCTACTGGTTTGCTGTATATTGCTTTTATTATGTTTATGTATGGACCTTGAATTCCTGATCTTTCCAAGACTTTTATCATGAAGGGGTGTTAGATTTTTGTCAAATGCTTTCTCAGCATCTGAGATGATCATGTGGTTTTTGCCTTTGAGTTTGTTTATATCATGGATGACGTTGATGGATTTCTGTATATTGAACCATCCTTGCATCCCTGTGATGAAGCCTACTTGATCATGATGGATGATCGTTTTGATGTGTTCTTGGATCCAGTTTTTGAATATGTTATTGAGTATTTTTACATTGGTATTCATAAGGGAAATTGGTCTGAAATTCTCTTTCTTTGTTGGGTCTTTGTGTGGTTTAGGTATCAGAGTAATTAATGGCTTCATAGAATGAATTGGGTAGAGTACCTTCTGTTCCTATTTTGTGGAATAGTTTGAGGAGAGTTGGAATTAGGTCTTCTTTGAAGGTCTGATAGAACTCTGCACTAAACCCTTCTGGTCCTGGGCTTTTTTTTTTTTTTTTTGGTTTTGAGACTATTAATAGCTGTTTTTATTTCTTTAAGGGATATGGGATTGTTTAAATCATCTGTATGTTCCCGATTTAACTTTGGTACCTGGTATCTGTCTAGAAAATTCTCCATTTCATCCAGATTTTACAGTTTTGTTGAGTATCCTTTTGTAGTAGGATCAGATGATTTTTTGGATTTCCTCAGATTCTGTTGTTATATCTTCCTTTTTATTTCCGATTTTGTTAATTAGGATACTGTCCCTGTGCCCTCTAGTTAGTCTGGCTAGGGGTTTATCTATCTTGTTGATTTTCTCAAAGAACCAGCTCCTGGTTTGGTTGATTCTTTGTATAGTTCATTTTGTTTCCACTTGGTTGATTTCAGCCCTGTGTTTGATTATTTCCTGCTGTCTACTCCTCTTGCGTGAATTTGCTTCCTTTTGTTCTAGAGCTTTTAGGTGTGCTGTCAGGTTGCTCCTAGTGTAGTGTGGACCCACCTTAGAGAGACTCCGGAGCGAATAGAGATGTCCCCTGTGTCCAGGGGTTAGAGCACTCCCTGGAGGCAAGGTCGTCTCTGGCCATGAAGGTGCACAGAGGGCTGAGGGTCAGCTCCACCTCCTGGCTACAGATGGAGGCCCACAGGACTCTGTCCCAGCTGCTCTGCCTCTTATGAGGCCTGTGCTCTCTTGATTGAACCTGCCCTAGAGAGTCACTGGGGAAAAAATCCAGTGCTCTCTTTAAATGTAGACATGGTGAATTTTCAGAAAGTAAACCTATTTTTCACGTTCAAGATATTTTTCCAAGTGAACCTGCACAACATGATATAGTATTTACATTAAAAAGTTATCATGCCTTTTTTTTTAAGGCCTTTTGCTCTTTGGGTCATTGTTAATAGATGTCCTTCCAGAGTATAATGCCTATATGCTTTGACTTTTAAAATGGAAATTTTTAAATATCTTCATATTTATTGCATTTTATCTTGCTTTTTCTAAATGACGTTTACATATAAAATGTAAATTATAGGATCACTCATTTTAGAACTTTTGGTTTCTTGAGTCAGGGTTTTTCCGTGTAACCCTGGCTGTCCTGGAACTCACTCTGTAGACCAGGCTGGCCTTGAACTCAGAAATCCATCTGCCTCTGCCTCCCAAGTGCTGGGATTAAAGGCGTGCGTCACCACTGCTGAGTTCATTTTATAACTTTGAAGCAACAGGTTAGCTGAAGAAAAAAATCTGTCAAATTTGGCAGTGGTTCAGAAAATATGTGGACCTGTCACTGTAAGCAGTCTCAAAGGGCAAAATGCATTACAGGAGCTAATTAACCTTAGAAAATAATTACACAAATATGCAAATATTGTTTCACTTATTCTATGTGGTATCAGCGCATGTAGTCCATCAAAAAGCAGCCCTCACAGAGCTAAGCGGTGTAGAGCCTGGCCTGTTTGTGAAGACTTTGGTTGCTGAATCACTTCTTTTTGGCATTTAGCAATTGAAGATGGCCAGAGTATAGCAGGGAAGGCAGACTGTTCTCAGAACTGCATGCACACTTACTTGCTGTCCATACCCTGTGGGTTTTGCTACCTGCAAATTCCAGCTGATGTTTTTAGGGCTTTTCATGCATTTCCTTCTTTATTTATTCTAAAGCACCTGTAAGTTACTCAGTAGAAAATGTAACTTTATATAGAAACTTATTAAAAACTTACAAAATAGATTTTGTTTCTATTTCTGTATTAGGAAGTCTTTTGAAATCAGTTCAATTTTAAAATGTACTGTCAGTAACATGTTCTCTAAATACTTTGTAAATGTATTAGGATTATTGGCATAATATGGGTTATAGGTTATGATACAGCATCGCCTCATTTGTAAAATGAGTCACTATTATGTCACTAATATAATATTTCAGAAATGTATTTAGAATATGCCCTTTGTATTAATTTTTATACACAACATTTGTAGAACCTTAAAATTTCCGAGAATTTCTAAGTGATGGAGTTGTAGATAAGTAAACAAAAAAATCTGAGTTTTGTATTCTTTTTTTTTTTAACCTTCTAAAGTAGTTCTATAGGGCAAAGATTTAGTCTCTTTTCTTGCCATTTAAAATTAATCCTTTGAATATTAAATAAAATTTTTTAATTGCTCAAGATGCTTAGAATAAATGATGGTTTAAAGTTCTCTAAGGCTCAGAGAACATTGTGGAAAAGGACTCAAAGGAATGTAAGAGCCAGAGTAGGGGTATGACATTCCCATTGCAACTGGATCTCACAGAGCTGCAATTGTGGGCAGTAGGCCTGCATTAAACTGAACATGGCAAGGAGAGTAGCAGATTAGGGTGAGGCTCCTGGGACTCCATCCCTCCCTGCTGACCTATTGGCTACTGTTGGATACTGAGGCAGGGGCAAGTATTATCTTCACTTGTATAGTAAAAGTAAGCCCATCAGGTTCCAATGGATAGAGCCACACTCATCACCACCCAGATTATCTGTGTTAAAATTAATGGATCATAAAATAAAACAAGAAGGCATGAAAGTCGGAAAGGAACTTGTAAGAAGTGGAGGGTTCCAGAGGTGAGGGGGAAGAAATAGGGTGTGAGAGTAGACAGAATGCTGTGTGTGTGTGTGTGTGTGTGTGTGTGTGTGTGTGTGTGTGTGTAAGTGTCAAACAACCAATTTAGTAAACAAAACAGAAATAAGTAATACTTTTATTATTAAAGCTATTTAATTGTATATTACTAATACTTCGAATAGGAAGGCATGTGTCACCTTTGCTGTTCTTTGCTATTCATGGTCAGATATTTCTGTCAGTTACCCTTGTCCTCGAGCCCCTGTTTACTTCCTCATTGACACATCAGTAGTCTCACACTGTTCTACTACTCTAGTTCTTCTGATTGTGCATTGTCTTGGATTCCTGTTGGTGATCTTGCTATCAGCCTTGCTCTTAAGCCTGTTTGAAACAGTCCTTCTCATTTGTTCCTCATAAGCATCTAGTGATTTCTGCCTAGACTTTGCCAGGAAGGAACAATACCTCAAATTATGATTCTTCTATGAAAGAACCAGCAATAATCACTGGATGATGTCTCTGATTTTGTTGGTTTGTTATCAGATGTTGTTGATATAGTTTGAGCTAATCCAGAAGAAACTAAAGAAGGGTGAGTAGATTTGACACAGAGGCAGAATCAGCAAGATTTAAGTGATTAGTTCTATGAGAAACTTAAGGGAAAGAGATAATAAAAAATGATATTCAGATTTCAGCTGGATGTGGGGAACACAGAATTAGACAGGAAGTTCTGGAAGGATCGGGGTAGTTTAGTTGATGTATCCATGCTATCCAGCAGGAAATGATTAGTGGACAGCACCTTTGTGGCTGTGGAAAGAAATTAGGAATGGTTAACAGACATTAGGGAACTACAGCTTAACTGTAAGATTTCTAAGGTGGAACTAGGCTTTGTAACTCACGCCTGTAGTCCTAGCACTTGAAGATGAAGGCAAGGAGATAGTTATGAGTGTGAAAGTAGTGCAGGCTAGAGTGGGTTCTATGCCAGCCTGAGCTGTAGTGTAGACTGTTTGATATGATTTTTTAAAATCATTTAATGTTTTGAAATTATAATATAATTATATCATATTCTCCCTTCTTTTTCATCCATCCGAACACTCCCATATACCCTTTTTTGCTCTTTCAAATTCTTGCCTGTTCTTTTAATAATTATTGTTATATACATAAATGTTAGAATATATGTATATATACTATATATGTATGTACATATGTACATGTACACACACACACAACACACACCCTCCTCAATCTCTACAATGCTATATGTATGTGTTTTCAAGATTGACATTTGCTATTGGATAAGCTCTTCCCTAGGGAAGACTTTCTCCTCTCTCAGCTCTCCATGCTGCTGTGGTTCCTTGTGCAGGGTTGAGACTTTGTTTTCCCCATCCACTTCAGCATCTTTATTGTTGTTGTCTGTGTTCAGCTCTTGTTTACTCACATTGGTGTGACTTTCATAGAGACTATTACAGAATACCACAGCCAATCAAAATACAGAGCTGTGTAACCTAGTCCCAAAGTATGCTACAACAAATTCCGGACCTACTGCACAGAGAGGGCTTGGACAATATAAGAACCAGGGAGTTTTCTGTGTGATTGTGTCTCCAAATCTATACTTTCTAAAGATAAAATTGTGAATACATTGTCTTGTATAGTATCCGTGATGTATTTGGGAAACTGTCTTCTAAGAAATAGGTATACAAACACATTTTTATGGTTGATTGGTTCTTAGCAATTTATTGTTTAATCATTATTTTTATATTATCTAAATTTGTCTGTGACCATTTTATATATATATATATATATATATATATATATATCAGCTAATAAAATAAACAGGAAAATTAAATTATTCTAGAAGGTTTAGAATATGATTAATAGGGTTTAAAGCCTTAGAGTTCAAGTCCCTGTATTTTTTAGATTTCTCTCAGTTCTAGAAATAAAAGGTTTATAGAACATACTGTTGGAAAGCATATATTCCTTTAAATGATTTCAATAGAAAATACCCATTATTACTTTTCTCCAAATTTTCAGTTTACTACTTAAAATCTTATAAACCAAATAATAATATATAAATATGTAATATAAATACTTTCAGATACATAGAAGAATGTAACTTAAATATTTTAGTATTATATTGCTTTATCAAAATCCACCATAATGTTTTATTATATAATTTGAATATATTAAAGTAGATCTTAATATCTCAGGAATACCTGGATTGTTTTCCTTAAAAGTGCACATATTTAATAAGCTATTTCCAAAGATTACATTTGCAGTTAAGCTTAGCAGTAATTTACTAATAGTTTTAATACTAATTTACTCTCTGATTTAAATATTCAATAGAGTTCTTTTGTTATTCATGTGAATGTTCTCTAACCATCTAACCATCTTATTCTTATGCTGTGTTTGTGAGCATATAATTTAACTGATTACTGTGACAGTCACTGTATAGAGTCTGCAGTATGTATTTTTTTTTTATAGGAAAATGGTTCTCCTGAAGAGCATGCCATCTATGTGTGGGACCATTTCATAGCCCAGGCTGCTGCTGAGAATGTGTTCTTTGTGGCTCATAGTTATGGAGGACTTGCTTTTGTTGAACTGGTAAGTACATATTAACTTTTTTAAAAGATTTTATTTATTTTACTTATTTTATGTATGAGTACACTGTTGCTCTCTTCAGACACAACAAAAGAGGGCATCAGATCCCATTACAGATGGCTGTGAGCCACCACGTGGTTGCTGGGAATTGAACTCAGGACCTCTGGAAGAGCAGTAAGTGCTCATAACCGCTGAGCCATCTGTCCAGTCCACATACTTTTATTTTTTAATGTGTATATGTACATCCCTGTATTTATGTATACCATGTGTGTGCCAATGTCTACATGGCCACAAAGGGCTACGTATCCCCCTGGATCTGGAGTTACTGTCCACATTAGCCACCCGGGCCACATGATGTGGCACTGTGTGCGTTAAAAGTGGGATCACGCGTCCAGCCCGGAGCCACTGGGCGAGGCGGGATATGGGAAGTCTAACTGCACACCATGGGTGCTGGGGAAGAGCTGGCCCTGGGGTCCCCAGGCCGAGGCCAGGGACTACAGGTTCTCACTCTTGGACAGCACAGATGCAGCTTGATGTAGAAGAGCTGAGATCAGAGTGTAGGCTTTAGCCTGGAACCGAGGTGGAAGGGTGGGAAGAAAGCTCTTCCCTAGTTCTTGCGGGTAGGAGACTCCTTGTATTTTTTGGCTGGGTGGCTTGACTTGGTGGTGACCGTGGCTGAGAACACAAGGAGGCCTCCCGAGGGAGATTCCTCTTTAGAGGAAGACTTGCTCCATTGCTCCAGTATGACGGATCCTGATGAGAAGAGACAGTGCCTGGTTTAAAGGCATTTAGTGTAGAAAGGCAGAGAGAGGGAGAGAGTAGGGAGGTAGAGGCTGCCCATGGCCATGTGGAGTGAGGGGGGAAGGGAATGCAGAGAAGGAGAGCAAGAGAGTGAGAGGCAAGAGTAAGAGAGTGAAGAGGCGGCAAGCAGCTCTTTTTATAGTGGGCCAGACCTACCTAGCTGTTGCTAGGTAACCATGGAGAGGAGCATACCTGGCTATTGCCAGATAACTGTGGGGGTGGAGTCCAGACAGAATACCAGGAGCTTGGGGCATTGCCCTTCCTGACTGATGGCCACAGAATTATGGATCTGGGGCCTTGTGTCAGGAGCCTGGTGTGTGGGAGCATGGCAAACTTCCTTCCATCCCTTGAAGGGTTATCTGCTGGGTCTCTAGGGTTTAAACCTAGCTCAACCAGAAAACAGGCTGACACCAAACGCAGACACTATTGCATATGCCAGAAAGATTTTGCTGAAAGGACCCTGATATAGCTCTCTTGTGAGGCTATGCCAGTGCCTGGCAAATACAGAAGTGGATGCCCACAGTCATCAGTAGGATAGAACTCTGGGCCCCCAATGGAGGAGCTAGAGAAATTACCCAAGGAGCTGAAGGGGTCTGCAACCCTATAGGTGGAACAACAATATGAACTAACCAGTACCCCCAGAGCTCGTGTCTCTAGCTGCATATGAAGTAGAAGATGGCCTAGTCAGCCATCATTGGGAAGAGAGGCCCCTTGGTCTTGCAAAACTTTATATGCCCCATACAGGGGACTGCCAGGGCCAAAAAGTGGGAGTGGGTGGGTAGGGGAGCTGGGCGGGGGGAGGATATAGGAGACATTTGGGATAGCATTTGAAATGTAAATGAAGAACAATATCTAATAAAATAATTTAAAAAAAAAAAAAAAAGAAAAGAAAAAGAAGAAAACGGGCTGACTTTCATGGTCCCACAGTATTGGGAACTGAACCAGTGTCCTCTGCAGGAACAGAAAATGCTTGTAATAAGAAATGTGGAACCATCTCTTCAGCTTGTAATTCTAATTTTAAATCTCAGCCTCAGCCTCCTTACAGGTTTTGTTATTGTTTTGTTTTGTAATTGTTTTGATTTGGGGGTCAGAGGCTGCTTTGTTTTTGTTTTGAGACAGAGTTTCACTAGGCAGCCCTGGATGGCCTGGAACTTGCTGTGTAGACCAGATTAGCACTGAACTCCCAGAGATCTGGCTGCCTCTGCCTTGCAAGTGCTGGGATTAAAGATGTGTGACACTACACCCAGCATGCCCTCTATTCCTTTTTTCCCCTTGATATTATTTAAAGGTTTTTTTTTTAATTTAGTTTTAAAAATTTATTTTTCTCAAGTGTTATCATCTTACCTGGTTCCCCCCCCCCCCCGTCCCAGATCCCCTCTATCCCACTCCCTCTCCCCACTGCTTCTATGAGGGTATTCTTGGCTGCTAACATCCAACTCTGTATTTTTAAGGGTTTGAAAGGGCCTCTCAGGAGACAGCTATATCAGGCTCCTGTCAGCAAGCACTTCTTGGCATCCACAGTAGTGTCTGTGTTTGGTAACTGTATGTTGAATGGATCTGCATGTGGGGCAGTCTCTTTATGGCTTTTCCTTCAGTCTCTTCTCTGTACTTTGTTTTCATATTTGCACCCATGAGTATTTTTTTCCCCTTTCTAAGAAAGACCGAAGCACAGACACTTTGGTCTTCCTTCTTCTTGAGCTTCATATTGTCTGCGAATTGTTATCTTGGGTATTCTGAGTTTTGGGGCTAATATCCACTTATCAGTGAGTGCATACCATGTGTGTTCTTTTGTGGTTAAGTTACCTCACTCAGGATGGTATTTTCTACTTCCAGTTGTCTGGGAATTTCATGAAATCTTTGCTTTTAATAGCTGAGTAGTATTCCATTGTGTAAATATAGCACATTTCCTATATCCATTCCTCTGTTGAGGAACATCTGGGTTGTTTCCAGCTCCTGCTATTGTAAATATGGCTGTTATGAACAATGTGGAGCATGTGTCCTTGTTATGTGTTGGGGTATCTTTTGGTTATATGCCCAGAAGTGGTATTGCTGGGTCCACAGATAGTACTATGTCAAATTTTCTGAATAACAGCCAGACTGATTTGCAAAGTGGTTGTACCAGCTTGCAATCCAATGCAGGAGTGTTCCTCTTTCCCTATATCTTTATCAGCATCTCCTGTCACCTGAGTTTTTGATCTTACCCATTCTGACTGGTGTGAGGTGGAATCTCAGGGTGGTTGTGATTTGCATTTCCCTGATGACTAAGGATGTTAAACATAGGTGCTTAAGGTGCTTCTCAGCCATTCTGTATTCCTCAGTTGAGAAGTCTTTGTTTAGCCCAGTACCCTACATTTAATAGGGTTTATTTGGTTCTCTGGAGTTTGACTCCTTGAGTTCTTTGCATATATTGGATATTATCCCTCTATTGGATGTAGGGTTGGTAAAGATCTTTCCCAATCTATTGGTTGCTGTTTTGCCCTATTGACAGTGTCCTTTACCTTACAGAAGCTTTGCAATTTTATGAGGTCCTATTTGTCTATTCTTGATCTTAGATCATAAGCCATTGGTGTTATGTTCAGGAAATTTTCCCCTGTCCCCATGTGTTCAAGAATTTTCCACACTCTCTCTTCTATTAGATTCAGTGTATCTGGTTTTATGTGGAGGTCCTTCATCCACTTGGACTTGAGCGTTATACAAGGAGATAAGAATAGATCAATTTGCATTCTTCTACATGTTGACCTCCAGTTGAACCAGCACTATGTGTTGAAAATGCTGTCTTTTTTCCACTGGATGGTTTTAGCTCCTTTATCAAAGATCAAGTGACCATAGGTGTGTGGGTTCATTTCTGGGTCTTCAATTCTGTTCTATTGATCTACCTGCCTGCCTCTGTACCAATTCCATGTAGTTTTTTATCACAATTGCTCTGTAGTATAGCTTGAGTTCAGGGATGGTGATTCCCTATAAGTTCTTTTATTGTTGAGAATAGTTTTCACTACTTTGCATTTTTTTGTTATTCCAAATGAATTTGAGAATTGCCCTTTCTAACTCTGTGAAGGATTGAATTGGAATTTTGTTGGGAATTGCATTGAATCTGTAGATTGTGTTTGGCAAGATGGCCATTTAGATAGGGAAAGAAGGAGAAGCCTCGTCTAGTTCCTGATTTTAGTGGGATTTCTTCAAGTTTCTCTCCATTTAGTTTGATCTTGGCTACTGGTTTGCTGTATATTGCTTTTACTATGTTTATGTATGGGCCTTGAATTCCTGATCTTTCCAAGACTTTTACCATGAAGGGATGTTGAATTTTGTCAAATGCTTTTTCAGTATCTAATGAAATGATCATGTGTTTTTTATCTTTGAGTTTGTTTATATAGTGGATTACATTGATGGATTTCCATATAATGAACCATCCCTGCATCCCTTCCGTTAAAGATATAGGCCACTACACCCAGCATGCCCTCTATTTCTCCCCCACCCTTGATATTATTATTTAAATGTATTTCAAACCTTCTAAGAGCCAGAGTTGGCAGATAGGTGAATGACTCCAAGACAACCACATCTTCCTTTTTACCCTAGGAATGATAGACATATGCACACACAGAGACTGTGCCAGCACCTGCACAGGTTCAAACCAGACCAAGTTCCAGCACTGAGAGATGCAGACACAAGTCCCAACCCTTCCCAAGAAGCTATTTGCATCTGATGCCTGCAGGGAGAGGGAAAATTTGTTTTCTCTAATAGAGTGACACTGGGTATAGGAATCATACCCCAGGCAGGCCTATGACCAATTGTAGTTGTTGAACACAAAAATGGACTCCTTTTGTGTGCATTGGGGGAGGGGGGCTTTTTGTTTCATTTTGTCTTGGTATTTTATGTCTCAATAGATTTTTTTTGTTGTTTCTTTGTTTTTATTTTTATTTCTGTTTTGTTTTTTTTTTTTTTGAGAGAGAGAGAGAGAGAGAGAGAATATGAAGTTAAATGTATAGTAATTGAGCAGGATCTGGGAGGAGGTAGTGAGAGAATATGATCAATATATTGGACAATTTTTTCAATTTAGTTTAAAATGTAATAAATCATGTCCAGTATGTACTTTTATGATTTTTGAAAAAAGTTTACAGATCTCTTTGAGTGTAGCAGAACTTTATATTGTTAATCAGAAGTGGGGTTTGCCTGTTTCTTCTTTACATGTTACTTTACATTTTAATATTATCATATCAGCTTGTATGCATTTCAGATATACATTTCTGTTTTGTTTGTTTTATTTATTATTAATATGTTGTTATATGTGAAGAATCAAAACTTCCTGTCTCTTTTAATATTTGGTATCATTTAATAATTTTCAGCTGACTTTAATGTGTATTGTTTCGTATATAATACTTATCAGTTTATATGACTAGCATTAAAACTGTTAGAAAGGTTTATTAAATTACATTGAACTACCAGTCTTTGATTGGTCACAAAAATTTTGTATTTTTTAGTATTCTGATTTTTAAGAGTTAAAATTAGGTGTCATGATAGGAACAGTTACCAGCTGTCTCAGGTTTAATCTAAATTGTATTAAGTATTACAGATAGCCCAGTTTTTGTCACTGTTGTTGTTTTTAATGATTAATGCTATAAATTGACTAATGAAGCGTTGTCATTTTGTCTATCACCCATGTCACAGGACCATTCCTTTGCTATAACAGATTAGCTTGTTGATAGTATATCTGAGAATGTTAAAGCCATAGAAATTGACATGAGTATTAAATCAACCACAATATTTGTTGTCTCATTTTAGATTTTAGGCTTGGTGCGAAATTCTGTCAGTATATTCCTGAGACCATTTTGGATGTGTTATAATTCAGTCTCACGTGATATAGATGAAAGTGGTGCAGGCCTTGACACCTGACAATGATACCGCAGTTACCCTATGTCTTTTGCTTATACCATGCTAAGATCAAAAAAATGTATTGTCATTTCTTTCTTAGTTTGACTTCAGTATTTAGAGATTGTTTACAAGCATTTTTAGCTTCACAGATTTTTGTTTATTTTTGATATATATTATGTTACATATAACAGACACCTTAAGGGAGGGAGCATTTTACATTAGTGTGTTGTTTTTAATATGGATGTTGAAAGAAAAATCCAATATTTTAAAATAATTTGTTTCAGTATCTACAGATATAAATAAATAATTATACATTTGTAACTATAATAGCTTTTATTTGTAAGTCATCAAAATTTCTTTAAAATTAACTTTTTAAACTTATGGAGTAACCTAAAATGTATAAAGACACTAATTTTAGCTTTGTAAATGAAATTTGGGTTAGGGTGTATTTAAGGCTAATTTTAAAATGACCTTAAGATGCCAAATTGACAGATGACCAATGTGTCAGTCCTGTTTTGCCTGTCCTTCTTGTCACACACTGGTGGATATTTCTCCACTTTTGTTCCACTTTAATATAAAGCACACAGATGTTTCAGAACAAGACTTGACTTCTGACCTTGAGGCCATTAGGGTCAGGGTCCTCGGGGCCTGTGAAATTATCACAAGCTGAGCTAAAGTTTTTCTCCAGCACAGGAAGTAACTAGTAAGTAAGAAGTTAAAAAGGAGCTTTGTCTGAGAGACAAGATGGTCCCAGTAAGGGTCAGCTTCTGTAGTCTGCTGTCCCTGTAGGAGGCCATGCATGGGAGGAGGAGATAACGTAACCTCTGGAGGTCTGTCAGCCCGGAGCAGAACTGAGAAGTCTATTTAATATGAATTACCTTGCTTACGCCTTAAAATATTAATGATTATCATTTCAAATTCTCGTGTTTAGTACTTGTGCAACAAATTATTACAGTCGTAAGGCAGGAGTATCACAATGCAAACTGAAGAGAGAGTGGTCCCATCCTAAAAAGTAACATACAAGCAAATAATACTTGCACTGATGTGGTTTTCATTGCAATAAATGGGATAACATGTAACTTTACTGTGTTTTTATTTCAAAATGCTTTTTCAAAGAAAGCATTGGGACAGAAAAGCAAGCTCTACGATGCTTATAAGCTTGTTATTTTCTAAAGCCAACATTCTTTCTGTTATCACTAATATTCTTAAAAGCATTAGTGTTGAAAACGTTAACAAATGTCTCGGGATATTTCAACATACGTGTCATATGTAATTGTCTCACATGGTTTCAAGTTGTTATTACTAGCTATATGAGAAAATTGTGAAGATTAATATTATAGTGTATAAAACTTAAATTATGATATAGTTTTCTCTTGGTGCTGCGTTATGTACAAATCATGCATAAATCCTTTAGCTTTCAACAGTTTAAAATATTTAAAAATTATTCAGAATTTACACCTCTTAAAAGAATGTAGGGCCTTTGTCCCTGTGTCTCTGCCTCAGTGTATGCCATCATATTCAAGTATGCAGAAATCATTTTCTTCATGGTCATGTAAGGTAACATTCTTCTTCTTTGAGTCATAAGTATAAAGAACATTGTATGGCACATACAGTTAAAAATAAATATAATTAATGCAATTTTGTATAGTCTTTATTGTTTGAATATCATACAAGAAGACCTTGTATAGTAATCTTGCCACTTACTGGGTTAAATTTTGTGTAAAATTCTACTTTAAATTAAGTGTTTACTTTGAAGTTTGCAGAAATAATTAAAGAAGGCCCATGTTTTGTTAATTTTTGGTTCTGGAAGCAGTGAACATAGTTTATCATTACATTCTGTCTAAAGTGTTGAATTGCTCCTCAAGCACAGACAGAAGTAAAAGATTCCTTTTCAAAGACTCTATTCATTTTGTAGTAGTATGTCTTGCAAAACAGCTTTACCGGGTCTAGTTTCATAAAAACTGTACAGTTTGCTGTAACCACAAGAAACATGATCCCGAAAGTGTCCTTTTCACCACCTCTGCTCTCACTACAGAGAAAACTCAAACAACTGTCTGTGAGCCTAGAAAAACAAGTATTGATAAGACATTCAAATTAAATTCAACATGTAGTTATCAAAGGTAAGAGAAGAAACAGGCTTACCAGTTGTTAATGAATTTCTGAACATAAAGTATCTGTCTATATACTTTGTCTAAGCCATCAGCACAAAGGCTTATATTTCTGTCTAAGACATTTAATTTTATATGATAGAATTAATAACCTTAGTTACAACTTGCCTTCCAAATTGATTTGGAAAGACTTGTACAGACTGCGTAGCCTACTTATTAAAACTTAGGCTCTTTGGCTCATTTTTCTCTAATTTTCACATTTCAATTCATGTTTTGACATGTTCATAATCTCTCTCACTTCCACTTGGGCGACATGATCCCATTGCTTCCACTGGCCATTTCACTGGGCTTTGTTCTTGTCTTTCCAGGTGCTAAGCAGTTTAGGAAACCAAGTAACACTGAGCATTGAGCTTGCAGTCCTTGTCATTGTCCCTTACCTACCTGAGTTTAGTTCACCTCTGTGCTTGCAGGGGCTCAATGCATCACATGCAGATAGCTTCCCTTAATCAAAGTGAGAGCACTCATATTTTTTATAACGTGTACCAAGTATTTGAGTCAGTACATTTCATTAGATTCCCTGAATTGTCTGAACAGATAGAATATTAGGATCTGCTCATTTTTAGTTCCTTTTCTATGTTGTTAGTGGTTTTTTCACAGCCATCATTAAAAAACATCACTTAGAAATGTGTGAAAACAGCTCCTTTTGAAAGCAAGTCTTTACCCACTTTTGATTTTGGTTTTTCCATGCTTGTCAGCACTTGATTGGCACCTCACTTGCATGTGAATTAAGGAATGAAGGGAACTCTTATTTTCCTGCCATTGTTCCATGCTGGGCTCCCTGGCCTCCAGGCTGCCTAAGCTGCCTTGAGCAGCTGGTATAAGGCTAGTTTGGGGCATGGCTGTGTGAGGACACTCAGCCTCAGTCTACTCTTAGAAGACTCTTTTAAGTTACTAGGAAAATGATTTATATTTATACTGAGGAGGAAATGGAATTGAGCTGAAAATTTTTAGCCTTTACCTTTAGGGATATGACGATGGCTAACAATGGCCTTAAAGTAATAACATTGTATTTTGTCCACAAAAAGACAAAGTAAAATTAGTATTGGTAGGAAGTGTATTTAATGTGATTTATGTGAATTGTGACATTTTGAGTGGCTGGGAATCAGAAATTGAGAAGTGAATAAGGAAGAATAAACCATATAAGATGGAATTATAATGACATCAACATAACTGAGAATGAAAACACTCTTACAACCTTACTTTGAATCTAGACAATTCAGTAAAAATAACATTTGTGGGAAAATGACAAAATACATCTTAATTAGTTTTACTTTAAAATTGTCTTCTGTACCTAAGTCTTTGATTACCCAAACACTGAAGAAACAGCTTCCAGGTAGAGTCTAATGTCTTCAAGTTTGAGAATACTCAAAACAGTGAGTGACGTATTTGCAGTTAGTTGGCCATTACATGGAGTATAAACCTTAGCAGCAAGATTCCTACTAATTTATTCATTCTACTCTCAATTTACATATAGTCTGATTTCAGAACTTTAGCAAGTCCATTTATCCTCATTAATCAGCGTTCCCATTTTCTGCTGAGAACTCCAACTCTCAGTTTGACAAGAAGGACCACCTCTCTACAACTCATTTTCTACTACTTTAGTGAAACAGGAAAGTTATTAAAGTGAATTATGTTTTCATAGTGTTATATCACTGCCAATGGAAGATCCCAAAAATACCATTTCATCCCAGTACATTGTTGGCTTATTAATTTACTATTATATGTTGTTTTAGTTATTTTATGCATGACATAAAATTTATACAGCTAATTTGAGATGTAATTACTTACTGAACTTCATTGAGATATACTTAATATGGTAGGAAATTCATCTTTTGAAGAAGTACAAATTAATGGGTTTTAGCATATTTATTGATTTTTTTTGCAACCATCACCAATATCTAAATTCAGATTAAGTCCCTTCAGGTTTTTTTTTTTTTTTTTTTTTTTTTNGTGCTCCAAGTGGCTGTAGACCCTGGATCTTAAAGGATCTGAGTTCAAGTACAGACCCAACTTGGTAGTGACCTCAGATGATTTCCAAGCCACTGCATTGGCTGTTGGACAGGCGTTTGCCCCCAGGGGACAGCAGAGGGAAGACAAGGGGACGGGTTGTTTTTTTTTTTTGTTTTTTTGAGGCAATAGTTTGGGTTTGTCTTTTTTTTTTTTTTTTTTTTTTTTTTTTTTTACAGGTTTGTTTTACTTTATTTATTTTTTTGGATTTTTTAAATTTTATTTTATTTGTAATTCATTTTTTATACTCCATATTCCATTCCCCACCCCTCCCCATCCACCCTCCGATTGCTCCACATTCCATACCTCCTCTCCACCCCACTCCATCTCCACATGTATTCCCCTACCCCCCAGCCCACCTGATCTCTAAACTCCCTGGGTCCTCCAGTCTCTTGAGGGTTAGGTGCTTCATCTCTGAATGGACACAGACCTGGAAGTCCTGTACTGTATGTGTGTTAGGGGCCTCATATCAGCTGGTGTATGCTGTCTGGTGGTCCAGTGTTTGAAAGATCTTGGGGGTCCAGATTAACCAAGACCTGGTCCTACAGAATCGCCCTTCTCCTCAGCTTCTTTCAGTCTTCACCAACTCAACAACAGGGGTCAGCTGCTTCTGTCCATTGGTTGGTTTCAAATAACTGCATCTCTTTCAGCTGCTTGTTGGATCCCTCGAAGGGCAGTCTCAATAAATCCCTTTTTTGAGCTCTCCATAGCCTCAGTAATGGTGTCAGGCTCTGGGACCTCCCCTTGAGCTGGATCCCACTTTGGGCCTGTCACTGGACCTTCATCTCCCCAGGCTTCTCTCCATTTCCATCCCTGTAATTTTTTCAGACAGAAACAATTATGGGTCATAGGTGTGACTGTGGGATGGTATCGCCACAAATGTCGTGTCTTCCCACTGGAGGTGGGCCCCACAGGTTCCCTCTCCCCACTGTGGGGCACCTCATCAAAGGTCCCCTCCCTATAAGTCTTGGGAGTCTCTCACCTCCCAGGTCTTTGGTGCATCCTGGGGGTGGGGGTCCCCCCAACCTCCTACTTCCTGAGGTTGCCTGTTTCCATTCTTTCTGGGGCCCTTGGGGGGGGCTTCTGCCCTCCTTGCTCACCCAGTATCAGATCAGGTTCCCCCCACCCATCCACTTTCCCTCCCAAGTCCCTCCCTCCCCACCTGTGATTGCTTTCTTCTCTCTCCCAAGTGGGACTGAGGCATCCTTACTTGGGCACTTCAGTTTGTTGAGCCTTTTTAATTCTGTGGACTGTATCTTGTATATTCTGTATGCGTTTTTTTCTCTTTTTTTTCTACCTTTCTTTCTTTTTTGGCTAATATCCACTTATTAGTGAGTACATACCATGCATGGGGGTGTCTTTTGTGTCTGAATTACCTCACTCAGGATGATATTTTCTACTTCCATTCATTTGCCTGCAAAAGTCAGGATGTCCTCGCTCTTAATAGCTGATATTCCACAATATCACAAACATTTTCTGTATCCATTCTTCTGTTGTGGGACATTCAGGTTGTTTCATACTTCTGGCTATCACAGAAAAGACCGTCCCTTCCGTTTAAGCCCATGAAATATCACAAACTGTGTAGTCTTAATTATCTGCCCCTAGTGTCTAGCTTTATTGCTTGGATTATGTTCCTCCCCTTCCTCATCTCTTCCTACTTCCCCATCTTGCTCTACCTCCTCATCTTCCCTCTCCTCCACTGCCTCCTCCTTCTTCCTCCTCTTCCTCTCCCCACTTCTCCCCACCTCCTATTTTTGAGACAGGGTCTCACTATGTACCCCTCACTGTCCAGGCACTCATGAAGATCCTCTTGTCTCTGCCTTCTAGGAATCAAAATTATGCACTACCACTGTTAACCTGTTTGGATTAGTTTTTATAAATTATGTGTGATAGATGTCAAATTTAGTTTTAATTTTTTTGAGTATGTGTATTCAGCTTTCCTGCCACTTTTCTTTGGGAAACAAAACCATTTTTCTTTTTATTGTATTAACATTCCATTAAAAAACAATTACCTATGAATGTAAGCCAGGACTCTGTCCCATTGATAAATGTTACTGTCCTTTAGTGGAACCACAATGACTTACTTGAGGCAGCTTTGCAGTGAGTTTTGAAGTCAGGATGTTGGTCTAATATTTTTAAAAGATTACTTTGGCTACTTACATATCCTTAAGGATTTTAGAATCAATGTGGTTGTTGCTGGGAAGAAGAAAACAGATCAAGGATTCTGATTCGAGTTCATTAAATGTGTGGACAGTTTGGAGATTATTGCTATCTTGATGATGAAAGCTTTTCTATCCATGAATTTGGATTGCCTTTCCATTTATCCATTTACTTGTGTCTTAAAAATATCTTGTTCCCTAGCTGAGAAACGATTCGCAATTGATGGCTATTGAGACTAGTAGGCTGTTGAGGAAGGTAAAGTCTTTTCTTTTTAAAGGTATGAGCACTGGTAGGTTACCCAGTCTTTAGTGGAAGACCCACAACCTCAGGATTGTATTATTCAAGGCCTTAGTGTTTGTGACTACAGCAAATTTTGTCTCTTCCTTACTAATCTGGATACATTTTGTGTAATTTACTTCATTTTATACTTGTTTTTGCCTTGTTGCACTGAGGAGAACCTACAGCCCGAGGTTGAGTTGATCTAGCTGAGTCTTCTTTAAGATCCTAAAGGAAATCAAAGACCATATGCCCCAGTACAGGGAACACCAGGGCCAGGAAGCAGGAGTGGGCGGGTAGGGGAGCAGGGCGGGGGAAGGGTATAGGGGACTTTTGGGATAGCATTTGAAATGTAAATGAAGAAAATATCTAAGAAAAATGAAATGAAAAAAAAAAAAAGAAAGAAGTCAGTGTTTTGCCACCAAGCGCGGTGGTCATTGTGGTTATTCATTTGTTACTTCCCTGGCAAACTAATGTGATCATCTCATTCAAAGGATACTGGGGTAGAGCAAAGGTGGCCTTTTTATATAATAATCAATCCAAACTACTCTGTGGGTATTACTTTTATAAGAGGCTTTTGCAATGTCAATAAAGACTGTACCAGGCGAGTGTCCTTCCACCCACACAGCTAGACACGATCTCTCTTAGTCAAATGGACGTTGAAGCCATTGAGCTCTTAAATGTAGCATAATACTTGTCAACTCAGAAAATAAGTTGACAATCTAATGTGTTAAATATAAATACATCTTTAAAGTGAGTTTCTCATTGTATAGCCCTAATGGCCTATAATTCACTTTGTAGAACAGGCTAGCCTCAAACTCAAAGAGATTCGCCTGCCATCGGCTACTACGCGCTGAGATTATAGGGATATAGGACTATGCCTAAATAATAAATCTTTAGCCAAGAAACATTTATTTCCCCATATTCGATATAATATTTCAAATAGAAATCCTATACTATAGATGTGAAAAACTATGACGGTCTACTGTAATGCTTTCATGGGAATTTTAAAGAAACACATTTTAGCTAAATGGAGACATTTTTAAAGCTTATGCATTAATAACTCACTGCAAATTCTCAAAAATAAAGTGCCTGATTATGCCTGTACCTGTGATTTGATATCTAAAATTGAAAAGCGCTTTTGAAACACATATTCTAATATGAACTATTTAGCTTCTACCCAGAAGACTGAGGACCCAATCCTTATTAAATAATTTACTCAAATTAATTCACAGAAGTTGGGTAGGCCTCAAATTTATACCATTGTGAATCCATGTTAAGATATGTCTTGAGGGAGCAAGGATGGCAACCAGATCTTGCCAGAGAGCTCTTTCTTAGAGATCAGAATGGTTTCAGAAGCCAGTGTGCTACAAGTCAGCACTGGAGCACATAGCCAGTGAGTTCTCAGTAGTTATTTATAGAGTCAGTACACTTGGGCTCTGATCAAGAGGTGGAAGCTGGTTGCCAAGGGAAGGAAATCAATGTTAAGTACAAAGTAAATATAGTAATTACTTATAAACAGTTTTTCCCCTGCAAACCTCACATCACTCCCTTACAAGAAAGTACAGAAAAGAATACAAGGTCTGTCACTGGGAAAGTAGTAACAACATAAAGTGCTAAGACTACCCACTGCCAGCAAGTGAGCCAATGGGACAGTATCGAAAGAAAGAGAATATAAGAGTAAGAGTCAAGAAAGAAAGAAAAAAAGAAAGAGAGAGAGAGAGAGAGAGAGAGAGAGAGAGANATAAGAGTAAGAGTCAAGAAAGAAAGAAAAAAAGAGAGAGAGAGAGAGAAAGAAAGAAAGAAAGAAAGAAAGAAAGAAAGAAAGAAAGAAAGAAAGAAAGAAAAAAGAAAGAAAGAAAGAAAAGCAAAAATCCTCGGGCACAGAGTAACAGCATGCTACTCTTCTGGGGCTATATAATACTAATTATTAAAGTTGGAGACATTACCCTGATGTGTGTACTGTCTCTCATCTCACCTTTGTTGTTGTTGTTGTTGTTGTTTTAACAATCTTACTTATGGATGTTAGGCTGAAACCCACATTTCACACACAGCATGCTGCACTCTAGCTCTGAGCCCTATGCTCATTCCCTCAGGACTGTTTCAGTGAATGAATTAATTTCACAGTAAAGCCAATTGTGATTTCATAGGAATTGCTTCTTAGTGCCCTCATGACACCATGTACTATTTTTTACAATTTCTGTTAAGGGTATCCATTCATTATTCAACTGAACTCTCCTTCTTTGTATATGTACTTCAGAGACATTGAAATATCATCTCTGGCCCCAGGAAGATGGTAGCCCAAGCAGAAGACATTAAAGAGAACAATATAACAGGATAATTGTAACATGGGATGATAGCCAGGAAGTTGTTGTATTAACCCCCAAGTGTAAAAGCAATCTACATAATAGATTTACTTTGGAGTTAAATATTAAGAAAATTTGTTTCTGTTCATGAACTTATGTTTTTCTTCTGCTATATATCAGAAAAATATGTTTTTGCCTTAATCTGGAAACTTAGTTCTCAGGTATATGGATTTCCATTTCAGCAATTATCCCAATCCTTACTTTCCTTAATCAAAGTCATGTTTTGCTTGAGGTCATCTCATTAATTATTTTTCTCCCTAATTGGCAAGAAATAAATAAATCCCCCGCTTTTCTTGGTTTCTACCACACTTATTAGCCTGGCTAGAAACTTACGTGTATACTCAACATATAGTTTTTGTGATTGATTGGTTGATTGATTGATTGATTGATAGAAATATGATACAGATAGATAGATAGATAGATAGATAGATAGATAGATAGATAGATAGATAGATAGATAGATAGATAAATAGATAGAATTCCATAAATCTATGTATAAAGTTCTCTCAACCATATCTTAGATGTTGTTGAAAACAGCGACATTGAAGTCAGTCCTGAGTAATAATGTAGAGCTTCAGGCCAGAACCAAGATGGGTGAGATAACAAAGAATAAGATGAGAGATGAGTATTTAAAGACCTTCTCATTGAGTGTGCAGCAAGTATTTTTTGTGGCATTAAATGTTGGTTTTATGTGAGAACAAATAATATAAATTACTAAGTAAATAGAGTAAATTAGCTAAGAAATATCTTCATATCTTAAATTTCTTTTCCAGGGAAGTAATCAGACATAACTCTAAACTTTAGTTATATTTTCTGTGAATAAAATCAATATGAATTAAGTCTCATATCCATTGTTGCCCTATGTAAATATTTATTATAATTATAATAAACCCACTGTAGACCTTGTGACTCAATTAACAGCCCTTTTAAATTCTACAGACTCAGGAGATTAAGATCAAGACACTAGCTAATGGAGGCCCTGCTGCTGATCACATTCAGTCATATAGTTCCTTCACCTTTCCCTAAAATATTCATCTCATTGTTAGAATTTGAGTCTCATGAAATCATCTTAAACTTTCCAGGCCCACTTCTTTATACCATTATCCTAGGTGCAGTGTTTTAACATACTTGGGGAGACTCAAACTAGGAATTGATAATACACTCCAATGTCAATGCCCTTGTCATACAGATATTTCATTAATTTTACTCAATAGCCTTTATTTTTTTATTAAACATTCCATTCATTTATATCTCAAATGATATCCCATGTCCATGTTACCGCTCCATAAATCTCTATCCCACATTCGCCTTTTCCTCCCTCCCCTTTGCCTCTATGGAGGTGCTCCCCTACCCACCCACTCTCTCCCACTCCACCACTCCAGCACCCCCCTACCTTGGGGCATCAAATCTCCACAGGACCAAGGGTCTCCCCTTCCATTGATGTCAGACAAGGCCATCCTCTGCTACATATGTATCTGGAACCATGGATCCCTCCTGGTATACTCCTTGGTTGGTGGTCTAGTCCCTGGGATCCCTGGGTGGTCTGGCCAGCCGATGTTCTTCCTATGGGGTTGCAATCACCCTCCACTCCTCAAGTTCTTCTGCTAGCTCCCCTTCCAGGGTCCTCAAGTTCTGTCTGATGGTTGGCTCTAAGCATCTTCATTTGCATTGGTCAGGTACTGGCAGAACCTCCCAAGGAATGGCCACACCAGGTTCCTGTCAGCAAGGAAGGTCCCAGGATGGCGCTTTAAAGCAGTAATTCTCAACCTGTGGACCAAGAACCCCAAAGACCATTGGAAAGCACAGATATTTGCATTATGAATCATAACAGTAGCAAAAATTACAGTTATGATATTGCAATGAATATAATTTTATAGTTGGGGTCATCATAGTATGAGGAACTGTATTCATACCATTAGGAAGGTTGAGAACCTCTACTCTAAAGCCATAACCTATCACAGTGGTACCTCTAAGGCTAAAATTTAGAGACCCATGTAAATGCCATCCAAAAGTGCTAAGAGTGGCACTCAAGGCATGCTTCTGACTGAGGTTCTGTGCCTTTCCTTGTCTGAGGCCATGAGAACACACAGGTAATTTGGCTTAGAGTGCAGTACGAATCACTGTCAGTTCTTCTCTGTTTCATTATGGACTTCAGTGAGTAAAAGCATCACTACTTCAACATGCTCAGATCAGTCCTAAACATCCATGAACCTGTATATCTGTCTTGTCACATCTTTAATTCCTTGGCCTCACCCACAGGCACAGCACCTGTAGAAAGATAAAAACATGTTCAACTTTCTCCAGTGGTAGAATTCTCTTGCTTTTTTTCCACTGAAAAGGTGTCAAGAGTGGTTTATAATTATAAATGTTCATAGACTTTCCCTGCCATCTAAAGTGTGGTGTCAAAGTGCTGATTTCAATGGTCAACTTGTTGCCTCCATTACATCACTGTCCATCTCACCTATGAAAATGTTCCCAGTAGTACCACTGTTGCAGGCTCACCTGCAAATTCTCAGTGTTACTTTCTATCACACATTTTGAGACATCTGTTCAAGACTAAATATATTTATACTATGTCTAAATATTAAAATACAACAAGGCATTAGATATTAGAAGCCTTTTGTGCATTATAAACTAACATTTAGTAATATTTGTTTTTCTCCAAGTTCTTTCTATAGCTCTTCAGGACAGATACTTTGATGGCTATAGAACAAGTCAGTCCTCTCTGGCTCTCACTTCTGTCTTTATAGAATATATCAGGCAGCCAAAAGGTCTTAACACATGACTGGATCAATCCATTGCTAAACAACTGATAGTCTGAACTCTTCCCACTAGGATTCGTTATGTCTGGAAGTCTTAAGAGCATAAGGTGGCAGTATTATCTTCATGCCTATCACCAACATCAATAATACTTAAATGACATTCTGCATCAGGTGGTCTTTTAACTCTCTTACTTGTTTAAGAGACAAAAGTATTTATCTTGCTTTTGAGCATTGAACTGGACATTGGACTGGACAGTGAACTTAGGGGTCATTCATACTATTCGGTTAGGCTAACCCTGAGCTGCATATCCCCCCTATACTACTGCAACTGCTGCTGCTGCTGCTGCTACTACTACTACTACTACTACTACTATCATCATCATCCTTATCATCATCATCATCATCATCATCATCATCATCATCATCATCATTATTTTGAGGCAAGGAGGGCCTGAGTAAGTTTTTCAAGATGACCATAAATCATCTAGGTTCCCATCATCATCTTCATATATATTTTCTCTCCCTTTATAAGGATGACCATTCACTTTGTTATTGTGGGACCTTTTGTTTCTTTCCCCTTATCAAATACCTACCAAAAATAACAGTATAATATATAAATGGAAATGATGTTAATTTCTTCTTCACTAATTTATAATTTCATACATATTGATGGATGTTCTATGGTAATTCAATACATAGATATGATATATTGGGGTAATCGGCATTTACATTAAATCACACACCATACTAATGTTACCTTTCTCATAATTTTTACCTTTCTCATCTTTTTACCTTTCTCATAATTTAAAATATAGAGGTTGTTGTAGATTTTTATTAGTAGGTTCTAGAACAGTAGAACCAACTTCTCTTGTCTACAAGTATTTTGTACCTCTTTTCTAACCGCATTCTAGTGAATGACTTCCTGCCTGGTTTTGACTTCTACATGAGTCAGCACATGCTCTTCCTTTCCTTACCATAATGCCTTCTGTTACATCCATGTTAGCACAGGTGATGGAATTTCATTCTTTTGTGGCAAAATAACATTCAGTTATCTACATATACTATATTTTTCTTTCATAACCAATGTATATGTGACTTTCATATCCTAGATATTATGACTACAACAAACATAGGAATGTAGGTTATTTTATTGATACAATTTGGCCCCAGAATATGTGTGATTGTTTAGGGTTTCTTGAGGACCAATGTACAATTTTTGTAACGGTGTAGTGATTTACATTTCCAGCAATGCACATGCATGGTTTCCCTTTTTTCTATCTGCAGCAATACTTGGTATCTTCAGAATTTGGGGCAATAGCTGTCTTTTCAGGAGTGAAATGCTACCTCATTTGGGCTTTCTTTTATTTGATTGAAGCACTTTGCATTTTACTTAGCGCATTATGCATACTAGACTAGCACTCTACCACTAAACTATAGCCCTAGGTCTCTACACTACTTTTTTCTTTTGAGGCAGTGTTAAGTTGACATCATTGACCTTGAACTCACTCTGCATCCTACGCAGGCCTTTAACAATTTCTGATCCTCCTATCTCAGACAACTGAGTAGCTGGGATTACAGGCCTCCTTCTACACTTGACTGCAACTCAGTGTGACAATTATTTGCATATTCCTGATAATTAGTTGTCTTGAGCATTTCATATACCTGTATGCCATTTGTCTGTCTTTTGAAAACTTTCTACTCATGTCTCTTGATTATTTTAAAATCAGATTCTTTATTACTGTAAAGTAACTTGAATTCTTAATATATATTGTGGATTTTTATGAGGTAGATTATTTGCAGAGTATTTTCCCACCATTAACCACTGTATCCACACTGTCTCCATGCTGAGCTGAGGGGTTAGTTTAGATATGGTTCAGTTTGCTTTATTTCCTCTGCTGCTCTTGTCTCCTCCAAAGCACTTACCCATTCTGAGCTCTTGAATAACTTGCTCTTTTTTTCTTCAACCTTGCTCAGTTTTTGTTGAATTTTTTTTCTTTATCAGATTTTATAACTTAATTACAAAATTTCTTCTTTTTTTCACTCCCTCTATACCCTCAGATGTACGCTTCCTTGCTCTCTGTCAGATTCATAGCCTCTTTTTCACTAATGGTTATTGCGTGTTATTGTGTGTGTGTGTGTGTGTGTGTGTGTGTGTGTGTGTGTGTGTGTGTGTTCCTGTAATGTTACTTGTGTTTATGACTTCTGGGCTGAGTGTTTGCTGTTGGGTAACCAACTGATGTGCTCTTCACTGGGGAAAACGATTTCTCCTGTTCTCAGCGTTTGCATTTTATAAAAGAAGAATATTTATAATGCATAGAGAACAATTAATTTTTAAAATTATTGTTAGCTAGATACCCAGGAGAAATTTCAGTTTGTGTAGGGTTGAGGCACTGTGAGCTTTCCTATCCAGTTTGACATATTCATAGGTGTTCTTATGTTAACAACTATAACTTGCTATAGTTAGTATTACAGGAGATCTGTCTCATTATTCTTCTTCCTCATGTGGATACACATCTTACCAGTACCATTTAAAATACACTCTCTTTCTACCATGTGTTCTTAGAACATTGGTTGAAAATCAGTTTGTCGTAGATGTATTCATTTGCTTCTAGCTTCTCTATTTTGTATTACTAATATGTGCATCTGGTTTTATTACACATCTATACTGTTTTATTTTGTGAGTTTTTTTTAATTGTAGTATAATTACAGCATTTTCTCCTTACCTTACCTCCCTTCAAACCTTCCCATGTATACCTCCCTTTTCTCATTAATTATTATTGCATGCATTTATGTATTTGTGTAGACACATACTCCTATAAGTAACCAGTTGATACTATATAATGTTACTTTTAAGTATGTTTTCCGGGATGACTGTCTGCCAGTGGACAACTAGTGCTCTTCTGGAAAGACCACTTTTCCCATTCCCAGCTTTACTGGGTTTCCTATAGTTCCTTGTGTAGGGCTTTCCCCATCCACCTTGGCATGCTTGTTGGTACCATCTTTCAGCTCACCTTTGAGCCATGATGTTCGTGAGGCTTTTTAGTGTTGTTCCTGATGATACAAGGAGACATACTCTCACAGAAACACCCTGACCCTCTGGCTCTTTTCATGTTTCTACCCACTGTTCTGCAGTGTTCTGTGAG
This sequence comes from Mus pahari, assembly GCF_900095145.1. Taxonomy (NCBI): domain Eukaryota; kingdom Metazoa; phylum Chordata; class Mammalia; order Rodentia; family Muridae; genus Mus; species Mus pahari. The sequence continues at coordinate 9,703,794 of NC_034600.1, forward strand.
ATCTAGATGTCGGAGTGTTAGGAAGTTTATCCATTAGCACTAGGCTCTACAGTTCTGCATTTTCATTGGTTGTGATTTTTTGTAGTGGTCTCCATCTGTTGCACTTTACGATTAAGAATATACAACCACTAATTTAGTAAAGTAGCATAATCCCTGACAGTAATCTATAAACGTCTGCCCTTATAGCCGTGCTGTTTTGACTACCATAGCTTTTTGGTATATTTTGAAGTCAGGTAGTATAAGGCCTTCTGCCTCTTTTATTTTACTCCAGATGATTTTAGCTATTCCAAAGCTTTTTCTTTGCTTTTGGTCCCTTACCAATTTTTAGAGTTTTTCCTCTAGTTTGGGAAAAACATCACTGATACTTTGGTAGACAATTTCACTGATTTTGTAAATTGCTTTGGATCGAATGGGCATTTTAACAGTTTTGATTCTTGTAATCTACAAATACGTGTGTTTTTTCGTGTGTTTGTATTTTCTTCAATAGTACTGACTTAGTTTGCTTTCTGCTCTTGTGATAAACACCATTACAAAAAGCAGCTCGGGGAGGAGAGGATTTATCCTGATCACACTCTATTATGAAGGGAAATTGGGGCAGAAACTAGAGGCAGAAACCTGGAGACAGAATTTGAAGCAGAGGCCATAGAAGAACACTGCTTACTGGCTTGCTCCACAAGCCACGTTCAGTCTATCTTCTTTTTTTTTTTTTTTTCTTATTTTTATTATTATTTTCTTTATTTACATTTCAAATGCTATCCCGAAAGTTTCCCATACCCCTCCCCCCACCTCTGTTCCCCTACCCACCCACTCCCACTACTTGGCCCAGGCCTTGCCTTGTGCTAGGTCATATAGAGTTTGGAAGACCAAGGAGCCTCTATTCCCACTGATGGCCGATTAGGTCATCTTCTGCTACATATGCAGCTAGAAACACAAACCCAGGGGGTACTGGTTAGTTCCTGTTGTTGTTCCACCTACAGGGTTGCAGCCCCCTTCAGGTACTTGGGTACTTTCTCTAGTTCCTCCATTGGGGACCCTGTGTTCATCCAGTAGCTGGCTGTGAGCATCCATTATCCAGTAACACCATGCCAGACATGACCCCACCACAATGGATGGGCTCAACAGAATCATCCGCAGGTAACCTGATGGAAGCTTTTTCTCAATTGTGACTCTCCTTCTCCTCAGATAACTCTAGGTTATGTCAAGTTGGAAAGGGAAGTGTGTGATATATACTTTCCCTGAAATAGCTTTTAATATCCTGGAAATTTTAAAAACCACTCCTGTTTTTGTAGAATCTTTAGGGTTTGTTTAATTTATAAAATAATTTTATTTCCAAACAGATAATTTTCCCTGTTCCTTTTTCTAGTTGTTTTGTTTTTCTAGTGCTATGTTGAATATGAATAATGAAAGTAGATATCGTTTTTTCCTGTAATAAAATACTCAGAAAAAAAACTTCCTTAGGGTGGAAAGGCCTTCTTTCAGCTTCCAGTTAAAACTTACAATCTGTCATTGTGGGACGACACAGCAGAAAGAGCTAGAGGAAACTAGTTATATTATCTCCACAGCGCATAAGCATAGAGCCACTGAAGCTCACCTTTTCAATCTGAAACAGTTGGGTGGGTCTTCCTGTCTCAGCCGAACAGCAACTTGAGATAATGCTCCTTTGGCTTGTCTAGAAGACCATCTCCCAGGAAATTCTATAGTATGCTAGATTGACAGAATTATCACAGTGTCTTATTCCAAATTTTATTGGGCTAAATGTTTTCACCTTTGCTACCTTAAGAACAATTTCACTTGGAGTTGATTCTGGGTAGGTTTTATTGTGTTTAGATATATTCACCATGTCAGCTTCCCAAGGAGGGAGGTAGCCCAGAGCCTTCCTTACCCAGCGATGATCCTGTAAACTACAGATACAACCAGCATGCCACTCTAAGAGTGCAATAGTCCCCTCAAATCTTAGCAGTAATCAACAGCTCTCTAATTGAACTTAATGCCTGTCAAACAAGAAGAAACCATGGCTGATACTGGAAACCAAGGCTATGTAACTACCTAGAGCCAGTAAGATCTTCAGTCTTGGAGACACACAGCCACAGCTTTACTGAGCCAGCATAATCTCTAACTACACTCTAAATGTTTGTCTTTATACTCACAGGTAAGTGTTGTTCTTATCCTTCATCAAGGAAACTTTTCTTTGCAAAATATGGAGACATTGTTCCAAGTGTTCTAGAAACATTGACTCCTGTAATCTTTCTAACAACCCATGACATAGGAACTAGTATCACCCTGACTTCCATATAACAGAATGAGCACATATGATATATATTATGTAGCTTACTTAAGATCTTTCAAGTAATAAATGATGGAGTCAGAATTTATGTTGGATTTTCTATCTCAAAAGTATATGCTCATAATCACTATGATGTACTACTATTCCCAGGGATCTCATGGTTAGGCTATAATTGACCTGGTCATAGAGCATCACTCAGCAACTCAAGTCCAACCTCAGTGTCACTGTCAGTGGCAGGTGCTTTGACCCTTGCTTTATGGACAGGGACTCTGAAAGATTAAAGAACTTGGAGAGTTTGCACAGGGGTCAAAGCCAAGTCAATGGATTTACTCTCAAAATGCATACTTTCTTCTAATGTTTTAATTAACTTCATGAAGTAAGTTTTCAGTAAATTAGGATATTATGATGAATGAAGGAAGCACCATCCATTTAAGGCAACTCTGCCTCTATAATAGAGAACAGTTTTCAATAAACTAAACACATGACACCTACTTTTTGAATTTAATTGTGATTTTAAAAACAAGAAGTACACACAAAGTACAGATTTGTATTAGGTAGGATAAAATTTTCTTTGATTTCTACTATGATAAAAATAAATATTAAATATCAGATTATAATGTACTAAAATAATTTCTCAGGTTTCTATGAAGATGAAAAAACATTTAGATGTAATAAGTAAAACCATAGTTGATATTGTATATGTTATATACAACAATTGGTAGCTACACTTCACTGTAAATTCTAGACAGCTCACAACTTTTATGTTTGAAATTAAAATGGGAGAAAGGGAAACATTTGAGTCTCTGTAATTAACCTATTGCTTTCTTTGTTATCACTTATAAGCACTTTAAAATGCTATCTAATACTTGAAAAGCAATAAATTAGTATTATAGTACTTTGATTTTTTTTTAATCGCTATACTTTCCCCATGGAAAATACTAAAGTTTTTTGTAAAACTTTAAGTCTAAATAAAAAGATCAAATGTTTGGCTGGCATACTGAGCTTTGCATTAGGAAAAAGTATTTTTACAATGAGATGTAAGGTCTCACCAATACAGAAAGCACTGCGCAGAAATGAAGAAACTCAAACTGTACTTTGCTTTTCTGCATAGTTGTATCTCTTTCCCTCAACAAAATAAGCCAATGTTTTAAGATGTCTGTGCTCTTTTAACTGCTAAGTAAGCACCTAAAATCATGAACTTTATGAATAAGCCTGGGTGTTCATTTTTTATATGATGTTTGAGTTACAAATCAATACTGGCTACACTAGTGAAAAGAATAATTGTATGGTTATATTTAAACTTAAAAGTATTTGCTAAATGTCTTTATCTACAACTGCCAAAGACTAGATGGAAATAAAGATAAAAGTTTGGCATTTCTATACAGACTCTGTTTTTTGCTTGTTAATGTTTGTATTACAGTTGAAGGCATTATAATTCATATTAAATATTTTCACTTCTAAAAGGCTTTTTAAAATAATTTACAGTTGATATATAAAAACTGAATTTTAAATATACAAATAAAAATTTGCCCTCAAATATTTCTTTGATGTACAAACTTTGAGGCATTTGTGAAGCAATAGCCTAGCTTCTTGTTAGAATCCTTGGCAGGAATAAAGTTTTGTGTATTACTGTTGTCTGTTAACTAATTTTCAAAGTCATTGTGTATCCTGAACAGAATGTAGACTGATTTTTAAAGACATAGACATTAACTTTAGAAGAAAAACTCATCCTGCTTCAAATTCAACCACAAAATCAAAAATAGAGTTTTATTCTGAGAATAACTACTTTTATATCTTAAATTGTTTCTGTTACATTTTCTCTCTTATATTTGTGGTGAAGAGCTACCTGAGATTGTGTATGTTCCTTAGATTCCTAGTTTCTTTTCATAAATATAAGTATATTTAAAACTAAGCCATCTGAAGTGTTAGTAAAATTCATCTCTGCCAGTCTTTAAGAAATGAGAATTTTATATTTTCACTGAGTATTTTCCCCTGATACTTTGTTCCTCTGTGCTGTACTCCATATCCCAGGAAGACTTTTAAACTCACTATTAAAAAATAACACATTTTAAAAATTCACAAGAATTGTAAGATATTCATCAGTATGTATTTACTGTCTGAAACTGAGACAGCTGGGAGGTTTTCAGATCCAATTGATCCATTGCGCATGTTCCCTCCCTAGGTTGCAGGACATGCTTCTATTTGCATAAGGCCCTGGGCAAGGTTCTTTCTTGCATTGATTGCCCTGTCCATGGCTGCCTGATGTGTTCTTGCATTGATCATTTTGTCTTTTCTTGGAAGACAGTGTTACAGTGGGTTCATCTTAAACATGCTAGGAAGAAAGTCAAATTTAACTGCAGATGTCTCAATTTTATTCAAAGAAGAGTGTGCCCTTTTCATGAGGCTGATTGCTGTTCTTTGAATTTGGATTCATAGTTTGCACTGTACACTAGATTATGTTTGAAAAAGAAAATTGCTACAGTATATACCAATTATCGTGTGCTAGTCTTGTTTGTCAGTGTCTTTTTCTTCTACCTTAAAGCCATTTAAGTTAAAGGTGGTCCCAAATGGAAATTATGCCCTAGCAAAAGTAATCCCAATTCTAACAACAAAAATAACAGGAAGCAACAATTACTTTTCCTTAATATCTCGTAATATCAATGAACTCAATTCCCAAATAAAAAGACATAGACTCACATTTACTAGTGTGTGCAGAAGAGTAGCCTCTGGCTTAGTTTAAGTTTAGCGTGCATTGTTCTATAAATTTGGGAATAAAACCTCTTGCTTGTCCCAACATAAGTCTATGCTCTACAGTGGCCTTCCTGGTGCTGCTGAGCAGCAGTGACACTGGTGGCACGTATCATGTACCCTGCCACAAACTGCAAGCATTATTGTAGGAAACGTTTCATATAATGTTACAACAGAAGCCTGAGTTTGGGATTAAGGCTTTAAGCAAATCTATAAAAAAAAAAAAAAAAAAGAGCAGTGAATGTTATATAACTTAGTAATTTTTGTTATTGGTAAGTTCTTAAAACAACATTTATTTTGTCTACTCGACATGTTTGTTTAGACAAATGCGTGCTAGCTCCAACTTATTTCCAATGGACTGGCGAACTGACAAGACAATGCAGGGTTCTGTCAGTATACTCCTGCAGGCCCTGCAGCTTCATCAGAGCCTATGTGAGTTTGTATAGAAGGCAAAGATTTAGAAATGGATCGTGGCTTACCGTCATTGTTTGGCTGTTGATGATTAAACTCTGATACTGAAAGTCCTTAATGTTTGTAGAAAGTATGCTTAGTAGTACCTACTACTACTAGGATAACTTTTTATTCTGTTTTATTTTAATTAAATGGGTCTCAGTTTCTGAATACTGTTAAAGAATTGAAATTAAACGTAAGAGATGAAAAACATGGTATCAGTATTTCACTCAGTAATACCACTCAGCCATAATAATTCTGCTTTATAATTGTTCAGTATACTTTGATAATAAAATATTAGAGTTCCCATTGTTAAATTCTTGATATCACTTGTTATTTTTAAGATGCCCTGTAAAAACTACAGCATTAAAGAGACATATACATAAATTCCATGACCTACCCAGTCAATATCTATAAATAGATTACTGTTCATGTGGATGACATATATTAGGAAGTGTGAACTTACATTGAAAAATAAGATTTATGTGTGACTAGAGCTTAAGAGAATGCTTAAAATTCTTATTCATTTTGTTGTTCATAAATTATGAAGTGTAAAAAGGGATTTATAATTTGGCATAATTTGATCATTTGAAATAATGTAATTTGAGAAAAAAACTATCTGAAGATGCCAATGAATCACCTTGATTTTCAGCTCTACAAAATTGAATCCAATTTGTGGAAACAGAAGTTACCATGCAGCTTTTTTATTTAAGGCATCTCAGTTTGGTACAATTGTAGGTCCTAGAAATCCAATAATAAAATGCTTGTACATTTTTACCAAGTAAAATATAATGTGCATCATCTTGTGTACTTCATTTGTCTCTGGTGATTAAACTTACAGAGCTAAATGAATAAGTGTATATCTTGAGCTTCCACTTGATATGAAATATGTTGTAAGCGGAAGGAACACTTTACCTCCAAAGTCCAAAGAGTCTAAATATTTACGTTTCATCTCTAATCAAATAAGATAATTCTGATGCTGAGGAATACCTTTCCTTATATGTCCAAAACAAATAAACAAACAAACAAACAAACAAAACACTGGTCATATAACTAATAACTTTCTGCAGGAGATTCCCTGTAAATCTTTTTGAGAGGAAGGCCTGAGTCCAAGTGATCAGGAACAGCTACAAAGAGCTGCCAATATGTACAGGAACCAAGGAGGTTTTCTGTCATATAATTTTGTCAAATTACTTTATTGTTTTATCCCAGGTTTAAACCACATAGTTAATGTCTTCGTGAACCTAAACTGGAGAAATGTCACTCAGTATTTGATTCTTAAGTCTTACATTTTAATGGTATCTTAATTTTTAATACCATATGTTAAAAGTTCAGTTTGTAAGGTTATCGGGAAAATCAAACATTAAAGATCTCAGTTTAATAAGAAATACTCTACTTTCTGTGAAATTATTATTTTCATGAGAAAATAAAAAGATAAGCTTAAAATATTTATAATAGCAGAGATTAAAAGAGGGCGTTCTGGGGGAGGGAGATGGTCATAAGAACAAAGCATATTATATATGTATATATACATGCATATATATGGATATGATAACAAACCCATTATATTGTGAGTTAACTTATTAATTGTGTGTTAACTTTTTAATTTAAAAACTCAAGAACTAAGTTTTGAATAATATTATATTTTACTACCTTTTATTACTACTACTACTTAGCTTTTGCCCCAACATGATGTACATTGATTTATTATAGCTTTGTTGGTAAAGAGGAGATGCTCCAAATGTTGTGTAATGTGTATTACTAAAGAAACACTAACAGAAAACTAGTAAGTGCTTTACATCCTATATGTTCTTTCTAACTCAGAATCATGTGTGAAAAGTGTTCTATAGTTTATTCATTGTGAACAAGACTGTTGGTATATTCAGAGGTGTTGATTTTATTTTGCTCAGTCATTCGTTACATAGTTATTAATCATTTAAGTATATGGAAATTTTATCAAATACTGCACTCATATATATGGAGAGCTGGGCACGGATTAGTGGTTTGGGTAAACAGAAACACACTAAGGAAACACCTTCTTCTGACTCGGCTTATGTGTTGTATTGTTTTTCCACAGAAAAGAATGTTATAAGACTTTTCTCATTGGTAGTTGTTTCTCACTTGTCAAAAGAAATTATCTTTGTTCAATTTATAGAGGTTTGTCAAAGGTACATGTGGAAGTTTACTTCTTAGAAATGGACCTTCTTTCCTGCATATACATTTTTCTAGTTTTTTTATCAAGTTATAAGAGAAAGAAAGAACCCGTAATCGTGGTCATGCAAACAGCCGAGCTTCTGGGCTGTGGGCCCTTTCTTTCCCTCTTCTTTTGACCTTTGAGGGATATTCTGAGTTCCAAGTCACTCTTCCTGTCCAGCACTATTAGAAGTTAAGCATGAGCTTCATGCAGCTGCTCACTCCCTTTCATATAGTAGCCACAGACCTCTTTACCTTTCCTTGTTTTTACAGCAAAACTATCATCATACATCCATTAAACCGATGCAGAACTGTTGTGGGGCAGGTAAAGCATTCTCAATATTTATTCCCAAGTGCGTCTCTTGGTGATGTTAGCCTGTAAAGCTAACCCTGCTCTTTTTCTTGGTGATGTTAGCCTGTAAAGCTAATCCTGCTCTTTTTCTTGGTGATGTTAGCCTGTAAAGCTAACCCTGCTCTTTTTCTTGGGTACTGCTGATTTAACATAGGCAACTAGTATGGTTATTAGAACTCTTGAAATGATCAATAATAGTTGATGGAAGGTGAAAACTGTAAATGTCTGTGAAAATAAATTTTTATAAAAATGCAAATGAATGGAACAAGTTTCTATGTATAAATGTTTTAGATAGTTGAAAAGTTGCAAAAAAGTTACTTTCTTAGTGGCAGTTGCAGTAGCCCAGCTGTGAGTGTTACTGTGCAGAAGCCTCTGTGACACTTGCTCAAGTGTCACTTTTCACAATCACCTGTCTAAGTAGGTGGCTCTCTCGGTAAGGAGTGATAAAACTCTGTTTCCTGAAGAGATCTTTGTGGAAATCTCATAATTTTTAATTCAGCAAAAGTTTGTGTTAATGTAAATAATGTAAAAATGCCTGGTTTTGTTTTATTTCCTTCTGTACATTAGTTAAACAGTGCTACATATAACAAGGGTCTTTTTGTTGTTGTTCTTTAAACCCCTGAGATTTTAAAGTCTTATCAAAGAAGCTCTTTTTAAGTGGCATTGGGTGTCTTAGAACACTTTTCTAACTTTACATCACTGAAGGTTCCGTTTCTGTCTTAGCCAAGATTCTAAGCACGGCTTAGCTCACCTACTCTGAAATGTTCTGTGGGCGTTCTGTTCAGGTCTTATAAAGTTTTGCCTTGCTCCCTCATCTTAAAAACAGAGCAGATGAAATGCACACAGGACTCTTCATAAAGGCACATTTATATTTCCTACTCTTGAAACTGCAAAGCTGTGTGTGTGTGTGTGTGTGTGTGTGTGTGTGTTACTGCTCTGCATTGAGAAGTATCTTACAGGGGGTCTTACAAATGATATGCAGGGAACCTTGCCTTCTTTTTGTGCGATACTTTCCTTTTAGAGAGAGAGAGAGAGAGAGAGAGAGAGAGAGAGAGAGAGAGAGAGAGAGTTAGTAGTGTAGTTCAGAGACTGAAAATCTGTCTTCATCTTTTAGTACACTGTCACTCTCTATATACTTTATAGGTCTTTAAATACAACATAAGTTTTCTATTCATTAAATTCACTACAAAAACATATCCCAACGTTAATTCCATACAAATTATGTCAAATATATTGTATATTATTATGAGACACATCTTACTTATTATTTACACACAGGACTGAGTATGCAGAATACACTGTAAAAGTTCCAGCATTTTCACAATCAGCCCCTCCTCACTCTAGCTATTGTAACCTCCACTACCAACAGGAGTAGACACTTTACAGAGTTCATTGCAGCTTGCAGTGGATTTGAAACCTTTAGAGCTTGGAGTGGCCATTCTGCTGCCTGGATTGTGTACCCAGCTGTTCCTATCAGATGTCTTCACAGTGAGTGATCTACTCTACTGGGCCTGCTCATACTTGATTCATTCATGGCCTGGTTTTCTGGGTGGAATTTGTTTCTTAGTTACCTGGGATGTTAAAGGCATCTTGGCTGTGTCAGTGTGCATAGTGGGGTGTGTGCGTGTGTGTGTGTGTCTGTGTGTGTGTGTGTGTTTGCATGCATACATATGTACATCTTCATACACATTCCTGAGCAAATTCATATTAAGTGAACGATTGTTATGCCTTTGTATATAAAATAGGTGTTGTGAATAGTGAAGAATTTATAATGTGTTGTACACGTGTAATTTTAATACTTAAGCTAACATTTGCGAAGTAGTTTTAGCTGCTTTAGTCTGTAGTTATGGACACTAGGGGGCACTGCTTATCCTCAGTTACGTCCTTCTCTGGGAAATTAGTAGAAATATTCAGCTGATTGCTTTGGTCTTACTTTAATTAACAATTGAACTTAGAGAGCTGTGGGATGTTTGAATCTTTGTTATTTTCATTTTATTTCTAGTACTGATATATAGGAATAACAAGCAGGAAGAGCTCTTGATTCTCAGAAATACAGTCTCAAGTGTCCCATACAGTAACTTTTTCTCCCCACTGGAAATGTCATTCTTGGCAAAACCAGAAGGGCATATTTGCCCAGTGATGAAGTTTAGATCCCTTGCCAGCTGTGCTGCTCATCAGCCAGAGTGAGAGAAAGCTTTCAAAAGTTAGTGTGCCTCACTTGGATAAAGGTCAAAGGATGTTACACGAAGGACCTGAGTGGTGGGCATAAATAGCATGGTTTGCACTTGGCTTATACACATGCATGTTAGTTATCTTGTTTGTTATTTTTAGCATGTGCTCAGGAGGGACTTGTAGTCTATCGGACTGTTTCAAGCACTATCTACTCCTCAGTTTCTTAAGTCCACTCACAGAGAGTGCTGTGGGCCAACGTGAAAGAAGCTGAAGTGGCCGTGTAGTTAGCTGAGGGTTCACCATTTATAATTGCACCTTGAATATGTTTTAGAACCAGCGTTATTCTACTCATCTTTTAGAGTCTTAATGCTCTTTCTAAACTTTAATATTCTTGTTTTTAGCCAGGGCACCACCTGCCTCTCCTAAGGGTATGAATGCCATTTTGTGTTACATCTCTTACATGCTTTAAAAACTAAAACTCCCTCTTCCTCCTGTCTCTTTCACGCTTCCCCCTCCCATTCTAAAAGGCTTTGAGGATGTAGAACAATTCTACCCTGCTCTGCTAATGAACTAAACCTATTACAGATCTGCTAGCATATCATATTCTCTCTAGCTATATTTTGTGACACTCAAATCATTCTTCAATTTATGAGTGGAAGATGCTTATTTTTAATATAATAGGTTAGAATAAAGTTTTCTTGCCTACGTTAACATTTTTGTGACCTACATTTGGTACTATGACAAAAAGAGGTTCTTAATGGACTTAAATTTGTCAGAGTACCAATAGAATACCAGAATATGAGCATGTGGACACTTTTAAATAAAAGTCCTTAGTCTTGCAGCATACCAGATTAGCTTTTTCAAAATAAGTTCTTGAAAAAGAAATTATTTTGAAGCATTTATAGAAAGATGCATATGTATATTGCCTTAGATTGATTGTTCTGTTTTAATTTCACTCAGCATTTCCTTAGAAATGTTTTTTAAAATAATTCTATTTATTATTCTCATTATTTCCATATGTAATATTGATGAGGAGTGAATGCCTCAGTATATGAGGAGGTCAGAGGGACAGTGTTATGACGTTGGTGTCTTCTTTCAGTTTACATGGGTCCCAGATAGCAAATCTGGGTCTGTAGGTTGACTCAACAACCACTTTGCCTCATGAGCGGTCTCTCCAACAGCCAAGTGATTCCTTAAAGTGTTTATTGAATAATACATATTTTAAATAATATACTAGTGACTGGATTTTATAATTTTAAAAAATAATTCCAAGTTTAATAAGCAGTTCAGAGAGAAACATTGTGTATTGTTTTATTTTCCTAATGTGTTCGATGTGGCATCATAAGAGTATTAGCCAATACAGGGTATCTGTGACCTTTGGTAATGGATCTGTCACTTACTAAGAACAGGCGCCACCTAGTTATACCTCATCACTTCAGAAGGAAAATACTGATTAATCATTACGGGACAGCTTTTATTGTATTCAACATTTTATAATGTGAAATGTTATTTTCTGGTACTATCTACAAGTGATCAGATGCCAACCCATTTTTAATAGGTTTTTCTTCTTCTAGCAGGATGTTGCTTTGGGCTATAAAAAGTTAATTTCAGATCCTGAAATACTTGCATTAATTTTTGAGGCATTGGCTGGTTATAGAACAGCAAAGAATAACATGAGCGTCACACTGTGCTGTACCTAATCATTTATTACCTCAAGCCAGATACACAGAGTTAATGTGAAGACTTCAGTGTGCCCATAGAAAAGAAGAAAAGTGACAGTCAAGGTCCAGAGACAGCTTCATGAGGTTCCCCAAAGAGAGCAGCAGAGAGCATGAAAACAGCCATGGTGCTCCAACATGGGCCATGTGCTCCAGCAGGGGCCGTGCGCTCCAGCACCGGCCCTTTGCGCTCCAGCATGGGCCATGCTTACGTTTGTGCTCCAGCATGGGCCGTGCTTACTTCCCACCGTTCTGGGCGTCTTTGAAGTTTTATGATTAAAGTAAATTACTCTCTTGAATAACACAGCACATTTTTTTAATCCAAATATCTTAGCTTCAGAATGGGAAGTCTAATTGTAATGTTATCTTTTTAGAGCCATAAGTGTTCTCTAAAAAAAACATATGACTTCGATGTTCATCAGCTGGCATGTTTGATGTAATTCACCAATAAATTTGAATAATTTGACAAAGACGAATGTCTCCATGTTCATTTCCATAGTAAGGCAGTCTCTACATGAAGAAACCATTTGACTGACTTGACCTGCCAAATTGATCAGAAAAAGAACAGAAACAACAGCTATTCAGTCTACAGAATGAAAGCAGTTTATGTGAATAAACCACCTTGGTGGTCTGTCAGCCTACAACTTGCACAAAAGTAAATCACTTTGGAGCTTGAGGTATTACTAGAAAGCAGAGTGCTAGATTTTGTTATCAAGGAAGGAAAGGCACACGTGCTGACTCATAGGACAGTGTAGTATAGTGTAGCAGAGACCTTGTCCCGTGTGTGCCTTAGCGTTTGATCCCAGTGTCATTCCATGTCACAACAGGTGGCACACCTATGTTGCTTCACCTGTTTTTCTCTTCAACAGACAAATGAATAATTCCTTCTGTGTTTGATAGTCTTTAATTCTTTTCTTCTCTGTGAGGTTATAGAGCAGCCATGTCATTATTAATATTTAAATTAGTTTTGGCAACTCATGATGTTAACTTATAAATTCATTTGGACTATAGATGACATCATTATTTTGCGTTCATAACTATTAGAATGTAAATTTTAGAACAGTAGGCTCTAACCCACCCATTCCCAGAAAATAAAAAGCAGCTTCAACATTAATTACCTCCTAGAAATTTTAATTCAATTACTGGAGAACTCAGCAAAAGTTTATTGTCCTTTTTGTTTAAGGAAGGGACTAATAGACGCTGCTGTGTGCCGAAGGCTGTGTGGGAAGAGATACCGCTAGAGCAGATTTGCTTTGCCTGACAAGTCAGTGACAGAAAGTGGTGTGGTAGCTCTGATCATGGCACTCACAGTAAGGAGCACTAGGCTGACTTGTTAGAGAGGTAAGGAGTGGGGACACCAGAGGCGCTGGCTTCTCGCCTGTAGTGTTCCCTGGGCCTGCTCTGTCTATAGTATCCAGCTTTTCTTACTCTATGACTTTTCTGACTATGATAAATTTTCCCCTCAGAGATTCCACTATTACTCTTTTCTAGTCTGTGTTTTTTTTTTTTAATTCATCTAGAATGTCTTTCACTCTCTTCTTCAAGCATAGTGATATTTTGTTGTTATATAGCCACCATTTTTTCATACATATATATGTGCCTAGAAGGGCAATTTGGAAGCTGTCTAGCAATGTGCTACTTTCCTTGCATACCGTATGTCTTTGGTAAATTTTTTTTTTTTTGTCTAAAACCATCTCTCTTGTTCATCTATATCTGCAGCATGTCTACAATCTCATTTTATAACATCTATGTGTAATTCTTTTTTGTATTTTGCCTTTTATATTATTACTCTCTGTAAAAAATAGTGTAAGAAGTTCAGCCTGCACTACTGTCAATCTGGCGCCTTCCATGAACTGTTTTAAAATCCCCAAAAATGTAAATGAAGTAATTAACCCGATATGAAGAAGTGACATCTAATTGACTTTCTCAATTAGTGAACTACTAAGTCTTTATTATAGCATTCCCATTTTATAGGATTTCATATTGGCTAAATTCGCCACTTAACAAAAGGTGTGATGCAACAAAATCCTGCTTCCTGTCATTATTCATACAGAGCTTATTAAATAGCTGGTACTGTGTAGGCTAACTACTCTGTTTGTCTTAAATTATTGCTGTATGAATAAGTTTAAACTCATGAATTTGAGGCAAAGTTTAATGATAATAGGATAGAGGCTGCAAGTCATGGACTCAACTGGTAGAATTCTCACTCCCCAAAGGAGTGCATGCTAAGGAACAGACACATAAAAGACAACTGTATCTAAAAACTGTCCTAGAATTCTCCTTTCCCCCATTTCCTCAGTGTAAGTTTTCAGTGTCTGATATCAGAGCTGTCATGAGTTGTCTAAGGGATGGATTTGAGGGTTATCTCTTCTGTCAGTGAGCTGAAGCCTTGCTCCGGTGTTTTCCATTAAGATGGATATCGATAGAGGACATTTAGTGGACAATGACTTGTTTATGGTTCAGTAGTACATGAACTCAGAAGTGCTCTTTGACTACATGTAGTGCATGCTCATTGTCTATGAAGCAAAGTGCAGCAATATACCTGTGAGCAAATAGCTACTTGTTAATCCAGTATCGTCTTTCATATGATGTCTGTAAAATATAAATTCCTGAAAGCCTTATCTCAAAATACAGTATTTTAAATGTTTATTTCTATAGAATTGTTTTAAAATTCCTCCTTTTAAAATTTTCCTGTACTTGTTGGTTGGTGTAATGTACATTTATTTTTTATAAGAAACTCTAATTTTATTTTCAATTAAGTATGTACAAATTTAAATCTAAACAATTTCCAGCTATTGCCTCTGCTGCGTTTTTTATTGAAACAGGTTTTTTTTCATACAATATATTCTGATTACAGTTTCCCTCCCCTCTGCTCATCCTGTCTAGATCCACACCATTTTGGTCTGTCCTTAGAAAATAAACAGGCGTCTTAGGAATAATAATACAATTAAACAAACCAAAAATAATTACTCAGAATATGACCAAGCAACCAAACAAGGAAAAGAGCCAAAGAAAACGCATAAGAAATATGTATAGATGCAGACACACACATTTATGTGCACATTGAAGAAGCCTATAAAGGCTGCAAACTGGAAGCCATAATATATATGCAAAGGACATGTAAGGTAGAAAAAAATAACCCTTTACTTAATTATGAGACAAAGAAACTTGAAAGATGCTACTGAGCATAATTTGTATTGTCCTTTCTGCTGCTAAGTATCAGATCCACCATTTAAAGTATGTTTTCAGTATTTGACTGGATAGAAATTTCTTGTAGAAGCAGTATTTGCATGAAGGTTGAAGCAGATAGAGAAATCTCAGGTATTTAGTGAAAGTTCTTATGTAGCAGAGCCATCTGGAGACCCTTGTTCAAATATTTTCAGACAGTACTTGAAACTGGTGGTCTACAGTTATTATGACACTATCTTTTACCCATTTAAAAATGAGTGTCAGTCTATCTTAGTCTGTATTAATCCACACTTGATTGGCCTATCCTGGTTTGAGATCATTTAAGGGACTTTAATTTAGCTGTTTGGGAACTCCTCGCTGTACGTACATACGTGTGTATATAATATATACTTAAGATCTACATAAGTACATAGACTGTATTAGTGCCACCATTTGACTCCAGTGACTCAGAGCCTCCACTGAGGAAAAGTGATCAAATGAATATCCCTTGAATATCCAGAGGCCAAACTATAGAGACACTTGGGAACACAGCAACTATGTTGCAAGAATGGCTCAAATGTTTGTGTCTTTTGTTCACAAACTTATGTAGCACAGTTTAGTTTTCTTCAATTTGAGAAGTTCACTGATGGCTCTTCAGTGTCACCTCTCAGGCCACCTGGAGTTACCATACAGCTTGATCTTGTCTCAGAACATGTGGAGTAGTGATTTTTCTATACTTTATTTGAAGTTGAGATTATTTTGTACGTAAGTGTGCCCAGTTTTGAAGTCATATAGCTTGGCCTTTAATGTTCCACATGAAATACCTTGCTTTATCTGACACACATTTCATTTGATTTCCCCCCTGGGCTTACAAAATACAATTTTAATTTTGTAAGTTTAATTTCTATTTTCATTTCAGTGGTCAATACTTCCAATTCTTTCAGCCTTATATTTTTCTCCCAAGTTAAAGACTATGTAAAATTTATTGATATATGTGTGAGATTGTGAAATGATTTAAATCTAAGAGAAGTCTGTTTGTTCTGGTGGACATGAACAGCATAAGCTATCTAGACTGAGTTTGGACATCACTGAAGGCCCATCCCAGCTTCAGACCAGCCCCTTAGTTCTCCATGGATGTGCTGGTCAGTCAGTACCCTTCCCACCCCACTGCACACTGTCGTCTCTTTCCTTCCTCCTCACTTGGTCACTCATAGGACTCTCCTTCATTAACAGCATACTTGCCGGATACTGAAAACCAAAAACTGAAATGTAAAATGTTTCTAAATCTACGAACAAGATGTCCCTCTGGCTCCCTATCTATCCCTGCCCCCCACCCCCAGAGTCCACGTCTATAAATACACACCTTCCACAGGTCATTTCTGAGAAACCATTGTATGTTAAGATGTCATGAACTGGAAGTGGGTAGCAAATAGGAATGTGGTGTTGGCAAAATGTGATCCTGCCCACTAATAACCAAATTTTAGCAGGAAAGAGACACTAAGTAAATGGCTTTCCAGTATAATAGCTGTTTCAGAAAAGAAAATGTAGGCTATAAAATACAAACAATAAAGGAGTCAACTATAGGTGTGCCGTATGCAAATTATTTCCCCTATCATCAAGGTCTTTGTATATAAAACAAGCACATAATCTTTCAACTACAGCTTACTGTAGTTGAAAAACAAAATGTTGTTCTGAATACAGAGGCCCCAGCTAGACATGTCAGATGAGAAACCTTGGCGCATACAGCCCTGCATGGTCTTCTCCAAATCCCTCCCTCAGGGTTCTGGGGACCCTGCTGAGAAGGCAAAAGTCTGTAAGAGCCAGTGAGGATGAAAACCTCCAAGAACCTCAGGGGCCCAGCACCAAAAAGATCAAAGTCCATTTAGCTCTGGAAGACTTAGGCAGCATGCAAGGGTCTGGGGGGGAGGGTGACTTTGCAGATCTGCTATCTAGCTTCCAGGTTTGTGGTTTTATAGTGTTCCTGAGAATGTAAACAAATGGGTCTGTTTACTGAGACTTTTATTGGGCTCTTTTCCCTTTGTTTATTTTGTCCAATCCCAATGTGTTAGCTTTTGTTCTGCCTTGCTCTATTTTACTTTACCCCTCATAAACCTGTTTGTTTTGTGAGACAGAAAGGGAATGGATCTAGATGGGAGAGGGGGGGAAACTGGGAGGAGGAGGGAGAGGAGAAAGTGTAATCAGGATATAGGATGAGAAAAAAACTATTTTCAGTAAAAGGAAAAAAAATCATGGTATACATATAATTTATATATACATAAATACATATACATATGTAATCATATACATATAATTAAATAATAAAGCAAATTTCACACTGAAAAAAATTTGGGGGTGAAATAAAATATATGTATATATCAACTCAATCAACGACCTATATAAAACATGAATCCAATTCTCTCCTAAATTGTAGGATCTTAATACAGAAAACATCTATTACCTACAACAGCTTATAAATGAAAATATGATTTCCTTTGTTCATGCCATGTAACAGACGTCATAGTCTTTAAGTTAATGTAGGTAGTAAAATCTTGGTTTTTATCTTTATTTTATCTGTATGTATATGTGTGGGGGTTGTATGTGGCATAGCATTATTACACATGAAGGTCAAAGGAAAACTTGTAAGTATTTTTCCTTCTGTAGGCCCCAGGGATTGAATTCAGGTCATCAGACCCCCAGCATCAGGTATATATATTAAAGGGGGAAAAGTCTCCTCCCTTTATATTCTATTGTCCAAACCAAAAGAATATATAATGCTGTATACATGCAGGACTGTAACTCTGCTCCCAGTGAATGTGTCCCTGCTGTCATTCAATCTGGAGCAATTTACTTTTTGCTGTATGTCCTCAAACCATTGAATACTTGTTGAGTCTTGAATACATGCATACCTGTGATGTACTTAACAGCGTGCCTGAGTATTTCTAGATGATATCCATCAACAAATGCTCAGAACTGACTTTAACCAATTATTATCAATGTGATGCAGTTTGTAGAATTCATAAATATATTCATAAAGTTTTAATAAATATATCATTTTAAATCCCAACTGTCGTTCCTTAGATGTCTCTCTTGCTAAAGCTGATGTAGACTTGGAGCTCAGCAGTGCTCATTTCTCACTTACAATATTTCTTTTTCATATATATTCGTAATAATGTCAAATCTGTGTTATATAATAACTTGCCTTCTGTGGTCTATCTTATGAAGTCAAACCTCTTTATCAATTAGCCATTGTGAGCATTGCTTAAAATATATACTTGGTACTGACACTCGTTTTTCTTTGCAGTTTAATTGACTCTGATATGAGGCGCTGACTGGCTTTCTTGCTTTATAAAGTCCTGTTTCTGTTACTAACTTTTCCTTTCAGATCATGTAGCTTTGTAAAGCACTTTTCCTCTCTCCCAGACTGTCAGTCAACTAACACTGTCTTTTTTCCCTTTTCCTCTAAACCTCCCTTATTTGTCTCTTTTGTGGCTGCAGACGCCTGTACATGATAGTGTGGCCTAGGCAGGAAAGGAAAAGGAAGTCATTACTGCTCTCTTCTGACTACCTGCAATAATAAATGACAATTCACCATTCTGTAACTGTGGCTGGAGATTTAGCTTCATCAATGCACGTGACCTAAGAATCTTTGGTTTACAGGCCCTAGCCCTAGGTGTCCTTGCCTGTGGAGAGCTTTTTCCTTCCTGAAATTAGACAAAGGTTGCAAGACTTGAAGCTAGGGCTACAAAACACAGGAAAAGAGAGTGTTGTCTTAGCCTGTCCCTGCAGTAGAGATCCAGCTGGCTGTGTTTACCTAAGCAGGGTGTGAGACTGCTTGTCCATCTGGGAGGGCTCTGCAAGGACCGAAATGGGCTCTGGTGTTTGAAGTTAGGAACCTTTTAAAATACTGCTTATACATCTTTCTACATGGGTGATTTTCTTTCTTCTTTTATTTTTAGAGAATTTCAACAATTCATTTTGGTCAAATCTACACTCCATTCCCTCAATTCCAATCCCCCCTCCCAGGCCACAAATATTTCCCCTGAATTTCATGTGTTCTTTTAAAAAAAAATACTAAGTCCTTCAACTGTCTTAAGTTTGGAGTATATAGTTACATTGTTAAGCATTCAGCAGAGTAAGACTTTATAAGTTTTAGCCATTTTGTAGTCACTCTTAATATCTGTGTTATGCATACAGTGGCCAAACTAGTTTCTATGGAGACCATGACATGTGCTCATTGAGAAGGAAACTAGCACTATTGCAGCAGTTCACAGCCCCACTCCAGATGACCATGTGCAAGTAAGAATGTGTGCTTATCCTCTTTACACCACATTAGTCAGCCCAGATCACTTTAGACTGGGAAAATGCTTTAATAACCCTTCACAATGTTCCTCCCTTGGTATGAACTTTGTTGTCACTGAAGAATACCTTGATACCATATCTCAAAGGAAGTATGCACTAAAAATATGACCATGGATGTAAGAGCAGAGGTCATGGGCTGGAGAGATGGGTTAGTGGTTAAGAGCACTGATTGCTCTTCCGAATATCCTGAGTTCAAATCCCAGCAAGCACAAGGTGACTCAAAACCATGCATAATGAGATCTGACGCCCTCTTCTGGGGTGTCTGAAGACAGGTACAGTGTACTTACATGTAATAAATAAGTAAATAAATATTTTTTTTAAAAAAAGATGACTGTGGGCATCCACTTCTATATTTGCCAGGCACTGACATACACTCACAAGTGATAGCTATATCAGTGTCCTTTCAGCAAGTTTTTGCTGGCATATGCAACAGTGTCTGCATTTGGTGGCTGATTATGGGATGGACCCCCAGGTGGGGCAGTCTCTGG
>NC_034600.1:9725085-9742938 GCF_900095145.1 Mus pahari
AGGGAGGGAGGGAGGGAGGGAGGGAGGGAAGAAGGAAGATCTTTGCTTGCTGATGGCTTCTAACTGTACCACTGTCCTGCCTTCCTCTAGACATATTTCCTATCTCAGGGCTTTATCTTTGAAGAGAATATAGATCTGCTTCAAAAGGATAGGGGCTCTTCTTTCCCCGATGTGCTGCACGGTGCTTCCATACTTCCTGGCCATCTCTAGCCAACCTGACAGGGTGGGAGTTGGGGAGGAAAGCAGAATTGCCACAGTACATTTCTGTCCTCCTTCCCACTGTGTGCTGGTACTGTGACTGCTCTCACACTCTGATTGGAGGATTTTAAGTAGACTTAATAAATAGCAGTTTTCTGTCACTGAATCATACCATTATGGAAGTGTTGCCCCAAAGATATGAAGGCTAAAAACAGGCCTACACCGAGTTTTCCCTTACA
This sequence comes from Mus pahari, assembly GCF_900095145.1. Lineage (NCBI taxonomy): Eukaryota > Metazoa > Chordata > Mammalia > Rodentia > Muridae > Mus > Mus pahari. Next base: position 9,725,523 of record NC_034600.1, read on the forward strand.
GAAAGAATTTTGGAAAATGAAGTTTATCAATAAATGTATTTCTGGACTGAGCATTTATATAGACTGGAGTACATCTGTGGAGCAGTTTGTGCTGCCCATTTGCATGAGTCACCTATGGTGTGCTGTATGCCCCATCTGCTGCTTTTCTTTACTCCTCAAAATGATACTAGCATTGAGGTACGTTTTATCATGTCCATCGATTGTCTCATAATAAGCACAGAAGATAGTCAAAATGATTTATTTAAGGTATCTTTTCTAGACATGGCTAAGCAGTATCTGAACCCATGGAATCCATCTTCAGTGTCCCTGAATTTAGTGCTTGTGTGATAACGTTTAGTTCATAAAACCAGGAAATGTGCATGTGAAGTGTGAACTGTGGGAGCTGAATATGATTCTGGTCTGAACTTCCTGCTGGACACTTTTGTCTTCACATTTCATGAACTGAAGTTTGTATAACTCGTTATCACCAGAGGGGTCAGTGCCACGGAGGACAGAAGGAAACCTTGAATGCTAGAGCAAAGGAGTTGTCGCTGTCACTGACATAACAGAAGAGATGGCTGACTAGAGCTTTGGTGCACAGCTTGGAATGCCGTTTGATAGAGACTATCCAAGAAGAAGTAGATGTGACAAGAGAGGATATTGTGGGGTAGGGAAGTTCACCAAACACAAAGCTCTATTCATGAAGAAATACTGCATAGGGCTACAGAGAAAGGGCAAGTAGTACGCTCTTAATACACTTCAAACTTTTGAAACTGCTTAATATTAATTCTTAACCAGCATATCTCTAGAGGGAGCTAATCTATCTTTGTACACATATATTGCTAAAAGACACCACAAACCCCAGTTGCACTACTAAATGCAGCGATGATGTGTATCACACAGTAGTTGTGATACTTGCATTTATAAATCGAAGTTATGCCAAACTCTAATCTGAAGGAACATGAATTGCTTGATTTCCTTTCAGTTATTCTTTTCTGTACAAGAAATTCACATGCTGTAACCTTCAGTACATATGTATAACATATGTTATAATGTAAAACTAAGGCATGCCTTTTCTGATGAAAGACTTTGAAAATATTATTCTCCTGTTTAAAGCAGTCTCTTAAATGTGCCTTTGGTTCTGCACATGCATACAAAGCCTGCACATGTGCATCTACACTCCCCTCCACTCAGCCCTCAGTGTCCTTTCAGGGGGTCCTCTAGACTTGAAACTGTGAGGACTAGTTAGACACCTGACTGCCAGTAATGTGGAAAGGTAAACTGTGACTCCTTTCATGTTAAAGTTAAGCCATCCCAGATCAGAACTCCTGCCCTTAGGTTGGGAGTACTCTTTGGGGGTTATTTAATTCCCCAAATCTGAGACCCAAAACAAAAGACATGCCAAAGACATCCCAGCAGGATGTCCTTAAGAAGCCATCTTCTTCCTGTCCTCAATTCAATCAGGACAGACCTCTGCTACCATTTAACTTAAATTACATTAACCTTTCCATGTCTTTGATTCTTTGACAGTTTCATATATATGTGTAATGAGTTTAAGTAGTTTTCATTCCAGTTCCCTTTTTGAGTACCCATCACAACCAGTCTCGCCCCTGTGTCCATGGCTTCCATTAATGGGTGACACGTTTAGTTTAAGTTATATGCAACAGCATGGGAAGGAGCACCGTCTCAGTGGCTACACCACTAAAGAAAGTAACCCACTCCCTCCCCAGCAACTCTAAACAGCCAGGAATCTCTTGGGGAGAACCTCTCCCCTGTCCATTGATGAAATGTCACTGGGTCTAGTCTTGTAGAAAACCACAGCTTCAGTGATCCCATGAACACAATGGCCATGTCACAGTGTTTGAGGTTTATTTTCTGGGATGGAAAAAAAAAAAAAATCTCATTGTAAAGTTCCAGGAGAATTAAATCTTGGGAGAACGCTTAAGTTTCTAAGTACTGAAGGGAAACTGAACCTCTATAACAGTATGAAACCTCTAGATCTGTGCAGGGATTTGTGAGAAGAGTATCAGATACGGGCTGTGGGGAAGCGTGTAAAGTGAATTAGGTGTCAGAGAAGGCCTGTGGTTCCTGGAAGAAGACAGCAGCCCTGCAAAGGGTCTGACTTTATGTGAAAGAGAAGCAAGGGCAATCATTGCTGACCCAGGCCCAAGATGCCAGATGATCTTATGCTCTGACAAGGTCAGTCTGACCACGGTCGCTTAAAGTTTTAAACTTCCTTGGAAGAAAAAGCAGGAGTAAGTGGGCTTCCACTTCATTTCAGCCCCATCAAAATTGGGAATAATATGAGCCCAAATACAGATGGCATATGATTTTGATCTATTCAATGTACTTGTTATTAGTTAAGCTGATTAAACAGTTGTTAGACTAGAAATATACAAAATAGTGAAGTTAATGCAGATTACTTTACATTGAACCTAAGTTGAAAGAACTATGACTGGATAGCTGGGTAGAATTAAGAAGAGGAAAGTAAAGTGGTCTGATAAAATACCATGTACACCAAAATCAATTTAATTCATAAAATAATTTCCTTTTAATATGTATTATTGAGTTCAGAACTATAAATTTTATAACACTCTTAGTTATGAGTTTTGGATCCTAACTGGTTCCTGTCTTATGTCTTAGCGTGTTTTTATTTGTCTTTGTCGTTTTCAACATTCCTTACTGATTTGCACTTGAGTCACTTTTTAATTATTTTTTAAACTCCAAATACTATTAGAGTTAATTAGATATGCTTTTATAACAAGAATATCATATATTGCTGAGAAGCATCCATTGTGATATGTGTGTGTGTGTATCATATTACTGAGAAGCATCCATTGTGATATATGTGTATATTGTGTGTGAGTATATGTTTATGTGGTATATACATACACAAATATATGCAACAACACACATCTACTACCAGACCACAGTTTTCCTGACTTCATATCTGTGAGACCTATGCTCATTTTCCTAACAGGTCTAGGGGTGTTTCCTCATCCCAGATATGGAAAATAGCATGTTTAATATAAACTGCAGTGTAGTTATAAATAAATGGGAAATAAATCAATATTCTATACTAATGAATACATTATTTGCTTTAAAATGTATTGACTAGTTTTTAGATATAAATATCAACTGTAACTTTGCCATTTTTTGTAGGGAACAGAGGAACCCCCAAGTGTTTGAACTCCTGGATGGATGTGCATTGTTGACATGAGCCATCCATATCAAGGACCAAAGTCTGAGTGAGACTCATTAGAGATCAGTAAAGCCCTCCCCCATGGTGAGGCATAGAGGGGTGGCAGAACCTTCCTTTAGTCTTGGAGCAAATGTGGATATTGTGAGCACAAAGTACCCACTGTGGCTCTTCCCCAGACATTTACAGTCTGAAGACTGCTGTCCTCCAGAGGCTTTCTTCCAAGATGAGCTAAACTTGCCTTCTTGCCTTAACTGTTCACTGGCCTTGTATCTGTCATTTCTTTGTTCCTTAACACCCTGTTAGGTTAATGCTTAGAGTTGTATGAGGACATGGCAGTACATAGCATATTAAGCCATAGAACATTAGGATGTTAACTATATGAGATATTAAACTCTTTATCACTTCTGTTGAACTATTAAAACATTCTGAAGTTGTTCCGAACTAAAATGAGATATCATTGTTTCTTTCTAAAAGGCTGTTATAGATATTGAATTGATCTTAAGTGTGATTGTCCAAAGGGATTGCTTGGAATCATAAATACCCATAGTTCATCTAGAATGTGTTAACCTTTGAGATTGCAGGGCCTAGTTGTTTCTTAGAGATTAAGGGTCCCATTGAGATGCTCATGAGAGCTATGGATCATTGCCTAAAAGAGTACTTCTAAGTTATATGAACATAATTTTTCAGTGTTACCTGAATGGATTTAATTAAATACCGTTATGTCCATCTTAGATGGGCATGTAGAACTTCAGTGGTATGTCTTTTTCCTTTTCAGATTTCTAGAATACCAGCGCACTGCTACGTTATAAATGACATTCTATTAACTTATTTTCCTGCCGCTCTGCTACACCCATTCCTTGCCTCACTCTATTCTATCTAACATCTGCTTCTTAAACATTCCTGATCTAGTTTCCTAGGTAGTTGTTTCCACTGCAACTTCCCAGTGTCTTTGCAGTAACCACACAGCACTGTGGAAGTGAAGAGGGAAGGGAGAAAGACTGCACCAGCAACACGCTGAATAGTGGCTTTGAAAAGAAACGGCAGCCACACAAAGTCCCACCAGTCTGAATTTTTTGAAACAGAAGTAAATTGACTTATTAAGATTTGTTTTATTGATTCACTGCCATCTAAAGGATCAAATATTTTAGATTCTTTGGCATGGGGTCCATCACAGATGAATCTTTAAGTTTCCCAAATTGCTCTTTAAGTTCTTTGGGAATTTGGATATTCTGGACTTCTAAATATGAACTATCAAATTGATTTTTATTTGTTTTCGTTTTTGTTTTTTTGTTTTGTTTTTTGTTTTTCGAGACAGGGTTTCTCTGTATAGCCATTGCTGTCCTGGAATTCACTCTGTAGACCAGGCTGGCCTCGAACTCAGAAATCCGCCTGCCTCTGCCTCCCAAGTGCTGGGATTAAAGGCGTGGGCCACCACGCCTGGCTCAAATTGATTTTTAAACTGCAAAATTTTATAGCACTATTTGGCTGTATCATATTGAACTAGAATATGATGTGAAGAACATCAAGTGTGTAAAGTTTCTGTCAGCTAGATGGTCCCAGGTCATTCATCTAGCAGCTCCGTGTCCTTCCCGTTCCTAGAATCTTAATCCCCAGACAGTTAGCGTTTGTACCAACTCTGTTGCCTGTTCATCTCTTAATTTTATTTCAAAAATGGCTATCAAGATTTAATGTCTTCAGATAACTAAGTAAATTTGCATATGTTAGCAACAACCATAATAAAACCCAGATCCAAAAATTTTTAGATTACCAGAAAATGTTGTTCAGAAAATTGTAACTTTATCAATTGTCTAACCCTCTGTATGTTTTCATGTTTAGGAAATGAGAGTAAAGGTATGAAATTTCTTCCTTAGCCGGATGGATTTACTAGTGTGGGATTGTTAAAAATAGATGATGTTAATGTATTGTTTAATATTCTAGTGTCAATAGTGGTCCAATTAGAAAAAAATTTTTTTAAGGTAAAGAAAGTAGATACCCATTAGGATGAAACATTTAAGTGGAGTGTTATATGCCTTAATGGTTATAGACATTGCTAGAGCAGGGGGGTGTTTTTATGTAAGTCTTTGGTACTGCATATCAATATCAATTGTAGTAGCTCATTATTATATGAGCAGAAAATACAGGTACACCAATATACACAGGTATAGGTGCAAAATGCTTCCAAGGTAACATTAGCAGTGAGTCGAATGCGTTTATGTCGTGCTCATTAATAGACATGGAAATGTAGAGTTTAATCTCAGAGAAGAATTGATTTTGAGATACTTAGTTCAGAATATGACAAGTATCATCTGTCTAGACATGTGGCTTACGGTGTTCTCGGCGTGAGCTCTTTACCATTTGCAGCTCTCCCTTTTGTTAAGTGCACTATTATGTTTCTGATGGACAATTCATTGAAATTAAACACAAATGGTAGAGAACAGAAAGTGCCCTTTTTCTTCAGTATGGGGTCATTGGTGGAAAGAAGTACAGCATTATGACAGAACATGGGCTTTAATTTTTTTGTTATATTTTATATATTAATATGCCACATCAGGGTATCCAGTATTCACAGATTGAAATAGCTTTTGCTTCTTTTGATTCTACAATTTTTACTTTTTCATTTCCTTATCTGGCTGACCACTGAGAAAGTAGTCAGTGTCTTCAGGCCAGGCAAATTCCTTCAGAATTATAGATGTTACATTGGACAGAGACAGTTAACGTGTAATAATTTACCAACATAAAGAAATGTATCAGAACTCAAAATAGCATCAGGAGAGTGAATGAGAGAGAGAGAGAGAGAGAGAGAGAGAGAGAGAGAGAGAGAGAGAGAGAGTGTCAGTCAGTCTAAATCATCGAGGAATTGTGTAGCCATGGTAAAGAGCAGGCTAGTTAAATTGGAGAACTAAAGCAAGATGCTTTTCTTCACCAGTGTGCCACCACCTGAAAATTAGTTGAAGACAGTCCTGAGTAGCTAACAGTGAGCCCCAGGTGCTAACTTCCCTGAAGCACTGAAATGGGAAGTGATGGAAGAAACTTAGAAAAGAAACCCCCAGGGATTCCCCTGTGATTCCTTTAATCCTTGAATTGTCAAGCCACATGGAAAATAATAGAGCTGTGTCGTTCCAGGACTTAAGTAGTATTAGCTTTTTGAAAGAAAATGTTGGCCTTTTCATATCCATGGACAGGAATAGGATATGTATTCAAATAGAAAGGAGTAACTTGGAACCAAAGATGCACGTCTTTTTTTTTCATTTCTAATATAGTATTGTCTATGACTAAGCGGGCTTTATTGGGAAGAAAAATTAGAGTCAATGGTTTATTTTGTTCTTTTTAAAACAGATGATTCAACGAGAAGCAGATGTAAAAAGTAAGGTGACTGCTGTGGCATTGACAGACTCTGTTCACAATGTGTGGCATCAAGAAGCTGGCAAAACCATCCGAGAATGGATGAGAGAGGTGAGGCATGGCTTGGTTTGGTGCTGGGATGAATGGGCATGAGCCTTTGTATTTGGAGACCCCAGCAGCTTATATTGCTGCCCAGCCTGCATTCTCTAGAGACAGAACACTCAGAGTGAAAAGTCTAGATACAGTTAAAATAATAATAGGAACCTTCTTCAGAAGAACAATACTTGCGAAAGCATCCTTTCCTCCATTACTGAATAGAATATTATGCATGTATACACTGTGCATTAGAATTTTACCTGATAAGGTCTTGATATTACAATTTATATTCCCCAATGTTCAATTTTTCTCGCTATTTATTATTGCAGCTGCTTAATTACAAGAAAGATGTTTCATGTGCACTCAGTCTTGTCTCTTTTTTTTCTGGAAATACGATCAGGATTTGCCACTATGAAAGTGGTTGGCTAAGTACTGCCATAGGGCTGGAAGTGGTAAAAAGCTGACTGCTCTTACAGATGTTTGAGCTGGCCATTGCCCCACCTACATCTGGGCAAGCTGTTTATTGCATGTCCCTGGTGACTCTGAAAACTAACCAGAATCTACTCCTCAACATGGCCCATGTCTTTTTCTTCAGTCCATTATTCAGCCCATTGATCCTATTACAGATACCAGTTGAAAGTCCTTTCTATTTACATTACCTTGCTGAGACCATAAGAATTTGACATGAGCCACATGGTAGAATATCAGTAATGATCATATAAGTCAGTAATCACTCAATTATGGTACTTACTCCTGGGCATTCTTTTCCTGTTAGATGTTCTTTATTAACATCAATCTAAGTAACAAATAAGCACATGCATACACATACACAGATATACACACACCTGTGCACACACAGATGCATTCACATAAACCTACACACAAAAAAGTTAAAATATTTGTAAGTATCCCCCTCCTAATAAAGACATTTAGTGAGCTGGAACAATCTATGAACAGTCCCGCTACAGAAGATGGTACTTCTGTGTTCATATACTTTTGATTAGCTTCATTATTATACCAAATAGTGGCCTAAATTTAGAAGTAAAACAGTGCCAGCAATTGCTTAGTCATTCTTATTATATTAAAGAGTGCTAATGTCATGGTTTTATTTCATAAGCAACAATTTAATGTGATAAAGTTGTTTGTATTAAACATTTTTTTTTTACCGGAAACCGCTTAAATATTTCAAGCCTATCAATTTAGCAAACAATAGACTGAGAATTAAATGTGTACATTAAATAATTATAAAATAACATTTTCTAATAAAGAAGGCTTAAAGATGGCTACATTAGTAGTCTCCTGAAAGGAAACCTGCCCTCTGCTAAAGGCTCTTGTCATACCGTGTCCCAGTACAGTCCATGCTTAATGTGTGACACGCCTCGGCCATAACCCTGGCCTGAAGTCTGTAGCACCCTCTTTGATACCCTTTGACCCTTAGGATAGGCCCTAGAGACATGGCATGGTCATGTCTGAGGAACAAAAACTCCATCAAAAATTAGCCTTTAAAGCCATAGTTATTTATAGCTTATGTGAGGCTTATTAATAAATGTGAGTAAAACCTAGACTCAAGCAATAAAGGAAGCGTCTCTAATACCTTTTTTTCTCTTCAGATACACCAGATTTTACATTCTTCTTAATAATACTTTACTAATTGTTTTAGAATTTCATAGAATATATGTTGATTACTCTTTGTCTCTCTCTGTGTCTGTCTCTGTCTCTGTCTCTCTCTCTGTGGGAACCTGCACTTACATGACATACACATTAAAGGTTTTTATAAAAAGATTGATTGATTGATTGATTGATTGATTGATTGAATGTATATGAGTACACTGTAGCTGTCTTTGGACACACCAGAAGAGGGCATTGGATTTTATTACAGATGGTTGTGAGCCACCATGTGGTTGCTGGAACTTGAACTCAGGACCTCTGGAAGAGCAGTCAGTGCTCTTAACTGCTTAGCCATTTCTCCAGCCTCACATTAAAATTTTTAATGTAAAATTGTATTTCATGACAAGATGGATCAGTGGGGGTAAAAATGCTTTCTGCACATGACAACCTGACTTCAACCACTAGATTCTATAATAGAAGAAAAGAACCCACTCTTGAAAGCCCTCACATGCCCAGTGTGATTGACTTCCACACACACATACACACGCATGCACATTCAATAAACTAAAAATTAAGATAAAAACAAAAATTATTTTCATGTCTACTCAAATGTTGTCCAACCTAGGCACAAGACGAAGCATGTCACTCTTCACTGTGGCCATTAGGCACTTTCTGTTCCTGTGACTAGTCCCCAGATGAAGCATGTCACTCTTCATTGTGGCCATTAGGCACTTCCTGTTCCTGTGACTAGTCCCCAGACTATGGGTTTTACATAGATGAATTCTCAACCACAAAACTACAAGATCATAATCACAGCATAAGAAATCTTTTACATTGAAATTCCTTTTTTTATTTTATTTTTTACACTCCATATTTTGTCCCCCCCACCCCGATCCGCCCTCTGACTGTTCCACATCCCATACCTCCTCCCCCTACCCCCATGTGACCTCTAAATTCCCTGGGCCCTCCAGTCTCTTGAGGGTTAGGTGCATCATATCTGAATGAACACAGACCTGAAAGTCCTCTACTGTGTGTTGGGGGCCTCATATCAGCTGGTGTCTACTGTCTGTTTAGTGGTCCAGTGTTCGAGAGACCACAGGGGTTCAGATTAATTGAGACTGCTGGTCCTCCTACAGAATCACACTTCTTCTCAGCTTCTTTCAGCCTTCCCTAATTCAACCAAAGGGGCCAGCTGCTTCTGTCCATTGGTTGAGTTCAAATATCTGCCTGACTTTTGCAGCTGCTTGTTGGGTCTTTGGGGGGGCAGTCATGATAGATCCCTTTTTATGAGCGCTCCATAGCCTCAGTAACAGTGTTAGGCCTTGGAACCTCCCCTTGAGCTGGATCCCACTTTGGGCCTGTCACTGGAACTTGAGTAAACATTCTTTTTTTTTTCCCCGTTTGGACACGGTGATATGTGAGGTAAGTGATCCATTCCAATACTCTGGCTCTACTGAGGACTCCTCTCTTCATGTTTGCTTAATGTGACAAGTGAGTGCTACACCAGAGTCTCCTAGTAGGACTGCTGGTACCTGTGCTGTAACTTACCTTCTTGACTACATCAGAGACTGAGATTCAGGAGACTCACAGCACATCACTATGGTTGAAATTCAGCCAGTTTTCCAACCGTGTAACCACCCAGAATACCCCATCCCCTGTGAAGAACTAAAATTAAGAGGATAATTGGGGAAATAAGGAGAGGAAAAAAAAACCATTAAAACAATTTGAAACAAATTTGGTTTTTCAACCATAGAAACACATCTCAGGAAAGTACATGTGAGAAGGTAAGCTTTAACACAGATTAAATACATAAGAAAGCTCTGTATGTCTTTATTTACATATTGCAAAGTTTATGCCACTTTATTTCACTTTTTTCAATAGCAAACATTTTTAACTTGTACCTGCTTTCTCTATACTCTTCCCAGTGGAACTACAGTGCCCCATGTGGACAGCATGGACGTTCCCCTGCCCCTCCCTGCCTGACCCCCTCCCCACCCTTCAGGCTAGGTTTCTTTTCTTTCCAGTCGTAAGCAGGGATTGCATGAGGTGTTCAACATCTTCATGTTAACTATGTACTGCTTCACTTGTCCCTGATTTTCTTGCATATGAGATCAAAGCTTTCAGCATGTTCTAAAAGAACTAAAATTTCAGAATCATAAAATGGTACCCTGTATTTTCCTTTCAGTCTCTAAACCAAAGGTGATCTGTTTGTTTTTTAATGGACATAAGGTTCATTTGGCTCAGCTTTATTAGTCAAGGTGAGTGAGAAAAATGATTAATTGCCTACAGATTATAATGTGCCATCACTTTTATTAATACTAGAAAATTCTGTAAGACATAGTTTTACATGTGTGAGATGTAGGTGATCAGTATTAAGACTGACATATCACCTGGGTAATAGCCAACTTTCATCAGATTTGGAGGCACTAGTAAGATGAATAATAATTAAAATATAGACCTAATCGCTGCCTGTCTGTTGGTAGTGCTAATTGCTGTCACTGAAAAGACTGAATTGTTTAAAAAAAGGGGGAGAGAAAGAGAAAGTCATTCTTCATTGAAGCTATCTCCCTGTATCATAGGAAGCCTATTTTTAGTACCTATAGAAGTCATGATTTTTTAATTTATTAGGGGCTGTGATGAATGATAAAACAAATCATCCATTTACATATCTTGACACTGCTTTGGAGAATACTTATTTCTTACAAGCGAGTGTCACATTGTATATAAAAGCTGGCTAATTGTGTGCTAATCTTCTGCATTATCTAGAATTCTCTGAAGTGGTCTTCTATCAATGGTAATATTAATTGTACTTATTTCAAATGTATGAAATATCTTCTAAATCCTTATTTCTTTTATAATTCATATTCCTCTTATATTGTCTGATTTTACATTCAGCTGCTAATTAAGATTAGGAGTGCACATTATAGAATATATATCCATTCTAAACTATCAAGCTTTTGTCACACATGAAAAATAGTAATATTTTATCTGTTTTAAATATAAAAAGTGTGAAAGCATTTAAGAACATTACTAGATGTGTTTGTTTTCATGGTTTTTTCCAACACAGTTCAATAGCTTCATTGATCCACTGTTTCTTACAAAAATCTGCCATGCTTTGTGAGCCTCACTTTCTAATCTCATACAGCAACCCTTCCTTTATATTATCGCTGCTCTCTCTGGTCCCAGAACAGTAGGGTTGCCTTGACAAATCTATTCAAAAGCCATTCCTCGGCCTTTATTGGTGGGGACTGGGGCCTTTGAAATTCTCTCCTCACTGCAGCACAGCTGACATCTTCTTCCAGACAGAATGAATTAAGGAAATACAATAAGACACTTGATCTACCAGTCAAGGACCCTTCCTCAGTGAGAACAGATTCCATGGTGCACAGCCAGTCCAGTAAGCATCGAAAATGCACAGGACATACTGTTTACCAGAATAGCAGTCACAGATTTTTCTGACATGATTGATGGAAGAATTTCTTTTAAAATAAACTCTTATCTGTGGAAATTCTTTGTGTGTGTGTGTGTGTGTGTGTGTGTGTGTGTGTGTGTTGTGAATATTTCTAAAACTATATAATCACATCTTTAAACCAGTATTAGGTATTTATTTACATGTATGAAAGAACTAGAATGTTATTTCATTTATCTGAGTTGCCAGTCACCATCACCTGCACCGTCACTGAGTATTAATGTTGAAGTTTTTTGTGTCCTCACATAGAGCTACAGTTCATCAGGCTGTATTTGTATATAATTTTGATATAGTATTCATTGAAGTGGGTCAGAGTAAAAATTGAAAGGAATTATAGGCCAGAATTGAGGCCTTTACATCTAACTTTTCTTAGAAATATATTGCACCATAGTTTACAGGTTATGTGTCTTAGCATCAACACAGACTATTTGCTGAATTATGAAAGGTAAAGTTTTCTATAGTCATTAATAACTACTGACTATTTAAATAAGTAAAATAATTTAAAATGTATAAAATATAAATATACTACTGATTTATTTTATAGGACAAATTTACCTCTTCAATGTAAAAATGTAGCTTTCTCTTTAATTATGTTATCAACATTGTGTCTGTTACATTGCAGAACTGTTGCAACTGGGTCTCCAGCTCAGAACCATTAGATACATCGGTGGAGTCAATGCTGCCTGACTGTCCCAGAGTGTCTGCAGGTATATGTTTGACGAAAAGGGGTGTATACATAAAAGGCATACTGGCGAAGTGTAGAATTCTGTTTTTTGTGAATTAAATACATTATTGCTCTACCTCAAATTGTTTATAATATATTCCATAAGTCTGAAACAATAGAAAAACTTGGTTAAGTAGCTTAAAATGCTTACCAACAAACATGTCAAGAATAATATAAAGACCTTCTGTTGGCACTTAGGGAGATGAAACTGTGCTAAAAGACAAGAACTCAGTAGCCATGTAGAATTTCAGAAAGATGTTTGTCTCTGAGTACCAATCCCATAATGTCAGTTAGGCATATGATCTAGAGAAAATGTATTTTCATGCAAATATTTTTAAGTGGCCCTTGTATGTGAATCCCTATTGGATTTGGATGTAGGAAGTTATTCAATGTGGCATCCTAGGCAAAAGGAACAGCGTTGGAAGGAAGAGAGACAAAATGGTTCTAAAATCATTAAGAAATAGTAAAGGCAAGCATGTTCTGCCCATTGAAAGAGGAAAGGCAGTAATGCATCCAGAAGCAGCTGGACTCTGGGACATGGTAGGGCGGTGTTAATTTCTTTTGTATCTGAGTATCTAGGTAGAAAGTGACATTATATTTGTCATTGCTTTTTTATTTTGGCTTTTACAGCTCCCAATAATTCTCTATGATAACACAGAGTGAGCAGTAGTGATAACTAGTGACAGCAGCTGACTTGCTATGGATATGAATGCTAGAAAAGAAACAGGAATTTGGAACAGTGACTATTCCATGTCTCAGTCATAGATGACAGCTAATCACCAAGTGAATGTGTTTATTATTTGAAGGAAACCATTTGGTGACTGGTTCAAATTGTAGGTGATAAACTGCTGATAGTTAAATATCACTCTCATTAACACATTAACTGAAATTCACTGTTATTACAACGAAACTTTTTGTTTGTCAGTCAAGGTCTAATCAGAGAAATAGAACTACCAAGGGGTATCTATGCTATAATACATTTGTATGTGTACGTTTTACAACCTATTTGGTTGCTTATGGTAGCTATAGGCTAAGAAATCACAGAGCTAGCAAATGCTGACTCAGTACACCTGGGGAGATGGCAAAGTTGGTTTCCTGAGAGCCACTGGACACATTTTTTTATCAACCAAACAAAATAAATTCCTTGTTTTATATGAGATTCTACTTAAATATACATCCTATCATGTGTGTTGTTCAAATTCATGCCCAACAGCACTGTAATTCATGCCTGTGCATGGCTTACACATACATTTCTTCATAGCATGTGTCACAGCTGTCTTGAATGAAAGAATATCAATTTGACAGTCTCATAACACCATATTCAAGGTATCATTTGAAATGTGAAATCAAAACACAAACATGTGAAAAACATAATACTAAACAGTCCATGAAAAGCCACTTGTTTACAGTATTAAAATTGAAACAAGAAGATAGACCTGGGTCTTGTTGAAACATATGAATGATGATCCAAACTTTAGTAACTGTGTATGTATGTAACGACTACAAATGTAGCATAAATGTTGATTTGGGGTTATCAATAAGTTGTAGTGAGCAGATGAGATCAAAAGTCTAAGATACAGAAAGAATTAAGACATTATTTTATCAGTATAGATGACAGATCTTTTTTCCTTTTACTGATATTTGACTAGAGCTAGTTAAACAGGCTTTTCAAGGGCAAAAATTTGCATTTGATGCTGTGACTTTAGGACCTAGAACAGATACTTACAGAAGTTTGATATAAAGTGGAAAAGAACAAAAAGGGACTAGAACTCATAAGAGCTAGCTTCCACAAAGATGGATTCATTTTAGTGAATCTTGCTTGTGTTTTCTGTGGTATACATGTCCTATGGAATTCCATGCCCCTTGTTATGGACTTAAATACACACATACTTGCTCCCATAGACAGAGATGCTAAAGGAAAAGCAGAGCAAGTCAGAACAGAGGCTCCTAGCTGCTGCCTACCACTGCAACATGTGTCCAGATGCTGTATGCTAGGAATGGCTTCTGCTCTGTAGCGTATGATCCATGACTTACCCCACCCCCAAACACACACACACACACACACACACACACACACGCACACGCACACATGCACACACACTCCCTTGTGTGCCTTCTTAATTAGAACCATAGGAAAAAATTATAAACTATCATTCAGCCTAGACAAATTTATAGTTTTACACTCATTTTCATCTTCTTAATATATCATTTAATCTAGTAGATGGTTCATATCTGTAACCCTTATACTTGACTTAGATAGGAGGATTACAAGTTCAACGAGAGTCTAGATTAGTCCTTGAGTAAGAAAGTGAGCTCCAGGCCAGCCTGGGTCCCACATATGGGATATATGTATACATGTGATGTATATCCATACCAAAATAAAGAAAAAATACTACTAACTTCTTAAATCTTTGGAACTGTTCATGTAACTGGTATTTACAATCATCTTCTGTGTATTCAGTACCTGTAGCCTTTCAGCTGCTTAGTATTCTTCACCTAGTTCATTGATATACCCCTTTGTTCCTGGAAGGTCTCCTGCCTAAATTAGAGTTTTATAATCTCCTATTGAATATAATTGCAGGAAGTACTATATAGAATTTCAGAATTGCTGGTTGTCTTACTTATTTGTCTATTGCTCTGATGAAACTCCATGACCAAGGCCAGTTACATAAAAATTTGTTTATTTAGGATTTTCAGTTACAGAGGGTTAGAGCCCATGATGGTGGAACAGAGTCATGGTGGCAGGAACAGCTTAGATCTTACATCTTGACACTCAAGTAGGAGGCTAGAAGGTAGAGAGGGGCAGAAAGAAGGGAAAGGTGCAAGTCTTTTGAAACCTCAAAGTTTTGAAAACACAGTGACACACATCCTCCAACAAGGCCATATCCCCTAATTCTTCCCAAACAGTTCCACCAACTGAGAAACAACTATTCAGATATATGAGCCCATGGGAACCATTCTCATTCAGACCACCAAACAGATAAATTCTTCTTTACCTATTATATAGGAGCAAGTCTGTTTTCACTTGGAAATAAGAATATGTCATCCACATAGTAGAGTAACAACAATTTCCTGTAGTTTCAGAAATATTAGGAAATTAAAGTAGAAAGATAGTGGTCTCAGCCGGGCGTGGTGGCGCACACCTTTAATCCCAGCACTCGGGAGGCAGAGGCAGGCAGATTTCTGAGATTGAGGCCAGCCTGGTCTACAGAGTGAGTTCCAGGACAGCCAGAACTACACAGAGAAACCCTGTCTCAAAAAATTTTATTGGCCGGGCGTGGTGGCGCCCTCCTTTAATCCCAGCACTCAGGAGGCAGAGGCAGGCAGATTTAGATTTCTGAGTTCGAGGCCAGCCTGGTCTACAAAGTGAGTTCCAGGACAGCCAGAACTATACAGAGAAACCCTGTCTCGAAAAACAAAAAACAAAAAACAAAAAACAAAAAACAAAAAAAAAAGAAAGAAACAAAGAAAGAAAGAAAGAAACAAACAAACATAGATAGATGGTGGTCTCAATTTTCTATGGAATCCTTATTATTAATAGCAACTCACTATTCCTTCTTGTGGAGCCAAGGCTTTAAACCAGAAGAAACTGGAGTCACCACCAGAAGAGTGGGAAGCAGCAGTTTTATTAGAAGATCATTAGGGGTAACAGAGAGGTTAGACACTCTTCTATCCCTCATTCACACATCAATAGTAAATAGCTCTGTCTACTGAACACTGGTCTAGAGGATACTGTTTCAGCTCCACTGGGTGCTGTCACTCAGCAGGCATCATAACTGAATTTTTAAAAGGTATTTCCACTGTTTTATCAAGCTTGCTGTTGAGGGACAATAGGGAACATGGTAAGGCCATGGAGTGCTGGCAGACCTCAGGCTCCACCTTGTCTATCACAGGTCCTTCTGATAAAAACTAGCTGCTGTGCTACAAGCTGCTCTTTGGAGAAACTGGCATGGTGAGGAACTGGGGTGTCTCTGGATAAAAGCTAATGAGGACTTGAGGTCTTCCAACAACCACATGACTGACCTTGAAAGAGGATACTCTACAAGTTGAGCCATGAGTCAACTGCAGCCCCAGCTTGATTGTAGCCTTGTGAGAGATACCACCAAGATCACTCAGCTAAGACATGTTAAGATGTCTGACCCACAGAACTGAGATAAATGAGTACTGTCTAGGGGATGATTTATTACCCAGGAAGTGGTAATTAATGCTGCAGGATGAAACTTTGACTCTTGGAGTAACTGTACCCTGTGCAGCAATACCACGATGCACTTAAGTAAGTAATAGAGCCTTATGAGGTTCACCTTCTAATATTGAGGCCCTGCAGGGCAACTCTTTCTAGAAAGACATTTAAGTAGTCATTGAAGATCATCTGTTTCTACCTTTGCTCCACTCTCCACCCCCACTCCCCAGTTAGACTGGCTGTCAAAGTATTCACCTATTTTTTTGAACATTTTCCCCTCCCTTAAAGAAGAACTTGCTCCTCTGTGACAACTTCTTAAGGGATTGAGTCCAGAAAAAATTCAGAATATTTCTTGCCAGATGCAGCAACAGGAAAATCACAAGTTCAAGGGCAGGCAGGGCTGCAAAGCAAGCTCTTGAGCAGGCTAGACAGCCTGAACATCATAGCAATAGTCTTGCTCAGGGCTGGGTGTGGAGGGATTTTATATATTCTCAGTAGTACACATGCATATAGTCTTCACATAGTAAATACTTAATGAGTTCTGGGTACTATTGGGGGCCTGAAAACAGAGCATGTAGTAGATAGAGCCTACCTTAACCTTGGAGTTAAGCAAGCAAGCAAGGAGAAAGTGAGGGAGAGAGGGAAAGAAGGGAGGGAGGGAGAGAAAGGAAGGGGGGAAAGAAGAAAGGGAGGGAAAGAAGAGAGGGAGGAAGGGAGGGAGGGAGGGAAAGGAAAAAGGAAAAACAAAAGGAGAGGAGAGGAGAGGAAAGGGAGAGGGGAGGGAGAGGAGAAGGAGAGGAGAGGAGAGGGGAGAGG
>NC_034600.1:9743008-9752013 GCF_900095145.1 Mus pahari
GAGGAGAGGAGAGGAGAGGAGAGGAGAGGAGAGGAGAGGAAAGGAGAGGAGAGGAGAGGAAAAGGAAAAAAGGAAAAGGAAAAGGAAAGGGAGGAAAGGATTGGTGTTAGGGCTGGCATCCCTAACTCCTCTCATTCATACGCACGGACAAAAGAGAAATAGTTTTTCCTCCAAAATCAATGATTTCCCTCAATTTTTAACTTGTTAACAAAGTATTCAGTAAATGCATACAAGAAACAAGAGACAGGAGAGATAGTTTGAGGAAGGGGTGACAAAATTATCAAAACCAGTTGTAAACATGTTTAAATAAAATATACTTATGTCAAGACATTTTAACATACTTCATAAATATCTCAAAAGTAAAGAACTGCTCTAGCAGAGGACCAAAGCACCTGTATTGGGCAGCTCATGACAGCCTGTAGCTCTGCTTCCCAGAGATCTACACACACATACAAACACATATATACATACTCATACACATACACACATTCACTCACACACACACACACACACACACACACACACACTTTAAAAATAATACTTTTGTTGTTGTTGTTGTTGTTGTTGTTGTTGTTTTGAGACAGGGTTTCTCTGTGTAGCTCTGGCTGTCTTGGAAGTCACTTTGTAGACCAGGCTGGCCTCAAACTCAGATTAAAGGTGTGAGCCACCACGCCCGGCTGCTGATACTTTTTTTTAAAAGAAAAGAACAAGAAACTAGAAGCCACAACCTCGACCAGCCTGATGAAAAGGCAGGCATTTGGGGTTGGTTATGGAAGTTGTAATGGTGCAAAAGGGAATGTGAGGATAGAAGGATAAACAGAGAGGACCCACACTTCTCTATGATGCCCAGATTTATATGGAAAGGGAGAAGTAGCAATAAGCTCCAGTAGAAATACCTAGTGGCTCTTTAAGGAGTCTTAGCTCTGTGTCAGATGATCTCTTTCTTACTCTTTTAATTGTTTCACACTATTCAGATCAGTCAGTTATAGCCAGTGCTTCTCAGACAAAAATGTTAGCAAGTTCTGTAGACTCTGGAGAAGTAATTTTAATTTGGTAGAAAGAAAATATTATTAAAATATAATGAAATACAATGTATTCTTTCTAAGCTTTCTTTTTTAATTTTGAAGGTTTTTCTTAGTTTTTAAAGCTATGATTTCATTGATATTTTCCTGTGTTCCCCTAAGTTAGTAGGTTCACAAAATATTATATGGAACCTAGACTCTTAGACAGAAGTTTGAAAAGGGAAAAGGAATAGTTGGATAAAAAGTGTTCCATGGACGTAGAAATCTGGATACGATAAAGTCTGGAAGAAACATAGTATAGAGGTAAAGTTGAAATGAGATACTGTCTTGGGTAGTGTGCTATATATTTCAAAACAATAAAATAACAAAACTTTCTTTACTGTGTATAGAACAGCAATATCTCAGGGCAATAGGGCAGGAAGCTGTAAATATTTGAAAACAGACTATAATATCAAGTGTTGCTGACTTACCACTTCTGAGTCTGGCAAAGCTTGCTCTTGCTAACCCAATACTGACAGGATATTCTTTGTCTCCCTGGGGCTGTAGTTGGCTAAAAGCTGGTATGGGGTCCTCTCCAAGGCCCCTCTCAGCACACTGATGTAGTCCATGTGTAGTCATTCAGCCAGTCTATACCATGCACTCAACACTGCTTCTGGTGCTGGGGATTCTGTGTCGTTGGAACTATAAAGGCCTCACACAGGATGTCCATTCTAATATGTAAGATTGAAAATTAAGTGATAGATACTCCTCCTCTGGTGACAGGATAGAATATAAAGTAGGGCGAGAAAGCCTGAACTGTGTGTATGTAGAAGAGAGACGATGGATATTTAATGGGCACACAGAAAGGCCTAGCTGAGAAGGTGGCTGACACTCCTAGGGCATCCCTTCTAATCCAACCTTCCTCCCACTTCAAGGGTGCTTCAGAGTGCTTGCTAACTCAGACATTCCTTTCTAGATGTTAAGGCTCAGAGACGACAAGTATTCTCTCCATTGTCTTTTCTTTTAAGTCCTTAAAAATAGGAACTTTTCCCTAAGACATGCTTTACCAATTTTTTTTTTCTGAAATTCAGGACAATCATAGGACACATTTACCACAGAGCTATTAAAGTTTGGCCCACTGTTCCTAAAGCAGCTTAATTTCTGGTCTCAGAGCCAGTGACATTCTGAGAGCAGAAGATCCTGCTGCTTCATGCACTGCCAGTGTGGCCTGAAGGATCAGGCCCTCAGCATGCTTGTGAACATGTTGTACTAGGCACCCAGGAGAGAACTGTGTCTACTTATGACACTGCTCCCTATGTATTCTTCAGGAAGACCTTAAGGTATTTTCTAGGTTCCACGTCCGTTAGCAGGTCCTCCAAGAGCCTGTGTCCACCCTGTTCCTTGACCCTGTAATAATTGGGACAGGCTTTTCTCATTCCTTTCGGTCTATTCAGAATACCTTATAGAGGCTGACCATTCAGTGTAAAAAGGAGGAAAGGGAAAATACCGCATGGTATAGAGCTATCTTGTTCTCTAAAAATTGCAGTTGAAAACTGAGCTGCATTGAGATGAACCATTCTTTAAGTAGAAGGGGACTATTGATAAAATGCACCTAAGTGCCAAACCACATGAACACCAAGTGGAATGTCCGCAATTACTACCTAAATTTGAATTGGAGACAACCTGCTACTATAACCCTAATTTTTCTTCATTCAAATGGACTATATTAATTGTTTGGACTGAATATTTGCAAGTATTCACTTCAGTTTATTGCTGAAAATACCTCTTGAGGAAATGACCCTCCAAAATTCATCTCTTTTTTGTTAGTAAATAATCACTTCCTTTCTAAAAAATAACATGAAAAATCAGTAGGAATTGCCTCTGGAAAGTAGTGTCATACAGAACATGTAGCTAAGTCATCTATTATGTTTTCAGACACATCTCTAATTAATTAAGTAATTGAAAATCTATACTGCATCTTGTAAACACTTAAAATTCAAAACATTTGCATGTGTAATACTGTGTCAGTTTTGACTGCGTGCACTACTGAAGCTTTTCAGCATTCCTCCTTCCATTCAGAGATTCTAATCTGCTAAGTGATGTTTTCATTAGCTGATAGCATTTCAGG
The DNA here is from genome assembly GCF_900095145.1 of Mus pahari. Classification (NCBI taxonomy): domain Eukaryota; kingdom Metazoa; phylum Chordata; class Mammalia; order Rodentia; family Muridae; genus Mus; species Mus pahari. The sequence goes on from NC_034600.1 coordinate 9,746,138, forward strand.
CAGTTGTTCATTGCTGTGGAACTGGCCTTATGGCTTTTACTCATCTATTGCCCTATTCATTGTTTTGTGCTACCTTATAAGTGAATGTAAGGCAAGAATATTCTACATGTTGACCCCCTAGAATTCTGTTTTCAGTGACTCATTCGTCACAAATAACTAGAATCCGAAACTACAAGAAAATCACTAAAGGAAAGAATCCCTTAGGAGACCTATCCAAGTATGATTGTTATCTTTTTAGATCAGATTTTGTATCCTCTGATTTTGATCACAGTGGATATAAGCAGTCTTATTTCACAACTATCACTTTTTAAAACTAAATTTTAAATAGTCACCACATTTGCTGTGCTTTACCACTTTCTAAGATAATTTGTGAAAAAACTTCCTTCACAGAACTCGGCATTTAGTAAAGGCAGCAACTTTCATTTTCCTAAAATCTCCTCCTTTTCCTCCAGAGACTCGATGTCCGAAGATGGGGGACTGAGGTCAGAGGTGAAGGGGAGAGGGAGTGGAGGAGGGGAAGCTGTGGAGTCTGGGAGTAAATAAATAAATAAGCCTAAACAATTATATTTAGGATACTTTTGGATAAATAACTGAAAATATGAATAATATGAATTTTTATTTATTCTTTAAAATTAGTTATGATTGTTAGAAAGGTTAGATTGGCCCTGCTTTCAGACTCCCTACCTAGAATCCTTGTTCCTACCAGGCCTTAGAACCCTCTGCCCCTAGTCTACATGTCTGTCTTCCTCTGCCTACCTTTTTAGTTCTCTCAGTCTGTGTGGCTGTTTTCCACAGTACAAATCTGGTTCTTCCCAAGTATTCATTTTCTCATCCTGCTTCACTGCCTGGTAAGAGACCATAGCAAGTCCACAGTGACCTGTCCACAGGGAAAAATACTTTCAAAATAGGCTTTTCCAGAGAAACAACATCACTTTGTAGGAGTGATTCAAAACATCTAAAGTCAATAATCCTTGATGCTAAAATGAAAATCCCAAGTGAACATTAGTCACTAGATATAGCGCAAATATTTTCTACTTATAAAAATCTCAAGACATTCAAAGTTTGTTATCAACATGTTGAAAGAGGGAATATAATTTTTAGTTTTTAGTTCATCACATTTCTTAAAATATCATTTTTCCAAAATAAGTTGCTTCTATTATAAACTTTGAGAGATTGTTTGATCAGAAACTTAAGTTTCTATGTGTGAAAACTGATGTTGAAAGAGTTTTTGACGCTTTGCACTAGTATTTCTGTCCAAAGTATCTGCTAATATCTCCTTCAGCAGTACACATCTCCCCCCACTCTTCAACATGTTGTGCTGGTAAGTGGGGAAACAAACAGCGGCTAGTTTACACAAATTTGGGAACCATATGGCATAAATAACTGAGTCTAGTGGGTTTGTACAATTTCAATCTCTTGGACATGAGAAGTAATTCAGTTGGTAAAATGGTTGTTGAACAAGCAAGAACCCTGTGTTTAGATCCCCATTATCCAGAACCTGGGCATGGTAGTATGTATGTAATCCTAGCAATAGGGACATGGGACCAACAGATTCCCGGCACTTGCTTGCCAGCCAACCTAGTCCTATTGAGAGACCCTGACTCAAAAAATAAAGTGAAAGCAATTGAGTAAATCAACCAACATTGACCTCTGACCTCCATATGCATGAGTAGGCAAAAATAATGCACACACACACACATCCAGCAAACACAAAATTTCTTCATTTATAAAATACTATGGAAATATTAAATACTTAATATTTAATAGTACTCTGCCACATTAAGAAATTAGTATGTCTTCTGAGGCTATTTACCCTACTTCCAAACTAACATAAGAGCCTTGCTTTTTACTCTAGTTATACATTCCAACTGTGTGCTGCTTGTATTTTGAAACTTAGGTTGCGTGGGAGGGGTCAGGGGAAAGGATCTCACTCTGTAGCATAGGATGAATTGGGCCTCACTATGTGTACATAGCTCAGTCTGGCCTCCAACTAGGAACAATCCTGCTGCCTTGTTAGTGTTAGTAATAGGTGTCTTAGCACCACAACCAACTCAAATATGTCTTTATTAACGCCCTACACACTGAGTATGAAATGAGGCCATGCTAGTATTGCTAGCATTGTGCTATAGAGTCTTGCTATGAGTGAAGTGACGTCATTCATCTGGACCATTTCAACAGGGCCTGGCATGTGTGTAATAAGCCATGAAAAGTATGTGAGGTTCTTGTTTGGAATAGTTCTGATAAACACAAGTTTCAGTAACCCTAAGTTATTTAAGTAACATGGATTCTTCCAAAATGGTGTTAAAATTTTCTTACCACAGTGGAAGCACAATGAGTGCTTGACCTTAGCCACTAGACCTTCCAGGGCTCTGTGGGAATAACAGAAGCACAGTGTACTCAGTAGTCATGATATTGCTTCCTTTCAAGTCTTTCACAGGATTGGGTACGCTTGTTCTGGTCACAAACAGTACTATCTTCTCCTTTATAACAGTGGATGGCCAACACAATTGGAAATCAGCACAGGAAGAAAGCATTAAGAGAAAAGCTGAAAGGTGTCTGTGAAAAAGTTGGAAAAGGATGCAAAACTATATGACAAGAACCTGTTCGACACTACTCAGACTGCTTTGAGCAAGCTTTGTAGCAGGATAGCAAGCTCCGATATTTTTGATCTCCCCATTTTAAATTTCCACACACTAAGCAGCAAGCCCCGCCTTCTCATCCATCTATTTATAGTCATCCAAAGAAATGGCTTCCTGGCTTATCATTTTTGGTGTCTCTTTGTCTAGCAAGTACCATAGTTTTAGAGCAAAAACTCACTTCTCTTGCTATTTGAGAATTCAAAAGCATCTGACATTTCCTTTCTGCTCTAGGTTGCCTCTGTCCTAATTCTGGTTCCATCCTGATCAACACCTTTACCAGGATGATTTTTAAGCTCTTTGAGTGTTCTAAAGTATTCTACCTCAGCCACCATGTCTCATTTTAATCTGACACTGACACTGTCTCTTTTATTCTTTTTTTTTTTACCTGCTCATTACTTATTTGCCGTTTTTCTCCCTTAGTCCCTGAAAGTCAGTTGATTTTTCTTAATATTTTGTCTTCCTTTCAAAATCATCCTAATAACAAACTTATGCTTGTTGGCTTCATTGCATTTCATCGCCACTTTTGACAGTCATAACAGATCAATGTCTTCTTGAATTTAAATTATAGAAAATGTAACAAAAGTGAAGTGTGAAGTTCTAGATGGAAATTAACAGGTTAATAAACTTGCCACTGATGTCGTGAGTGCTAACAGTGTGTCGGTGCCATGCACTTGTGCTGCATCCCTTTGCAGTTTTTACCAGGTGCATACAGAATAAATATTAAAAATGTAAAGTTTACATTTAAATAAGTCCTGATAATCGACAGTGGTGATAGAAATCTTGCTTTTACTTTCATAGCTCTAATTAGTTTGATAGAATTGTTTCCCAGAGATCATATGCCCCAGTACAGGGGAATGCCAGGGCCAGGAAGCAGGAGTGGGTGGGTTTGGGATCAGGACAGGGGAGGGTATAAGGTACTCTCCAGATAGCATTTGAAATGTAAATGAAGAAAATATCTAATAAAAAAAGGAAAAAAGAAAAGAAAAAGAATTGTTTCCCAGAGTTTAGAGTCATTTAAAAGATGTTTTCATCTGTTTATATTTTCTGTATGCAAAGTTTGTATGCAAAGCAGGCTGCTGGGAACTCAAAGAATGCACTATAGTTTAATTTAGACATGACTCAGAAGAAGATCTCAGAAGATGGAAAGATCTTCCATGCTTATTGATTGGCAAGATTAATATATTAAAAATGTCTATCTTGCCGAAATGAATCTACAGATTCAATGCAAACCTCATCAAAATTCTACCACAATTCTTCACAGAAAGGGAAACTTGCAAATTCATCTGGAATAACAAAAAACCTAGGATAGCAAAAACTATTCTCAACAATAAAAGAACCTCTGGTGGAATCACCATGCCTGACCTCAAGCTGTACTACAGAGCAATTGTGATTAAAAACTGCATGGTTCTGGTACAGCGACAGACAGAATTGAAGACTCAGAAATGAACCCACACACTTAATGGTCACTTGATCTTTGACAAGGGAGCTAAAACCATCCAGTGGAAAAAAGACAACATTTTCAACAAATGGTGCTGGCACAACTGGCGGCTATCATGTAGAAGAATGAGAATTGATCTATTCTTATCTCCTTNTACAAAGCTCAAGTCTAAGTGAATCAAGGAACTCCACATAAAACCAGAGACACTAAAACTTATAGAGGAGAAAGTGGGGAAAAGTCTCGAAGGTATGGGCACAGGAGAAAAATTTCCTAAACAGAACAGCAATGGTGTGTGCTATAAGATCGAGAGTTGACGAATGGGACCTCATAAAATTGCAAAGCTTCAGTAAGGCAAAGTACACATCAATAAGACAAAAAGGCCACCAACAGATTGGGAAAAGATCTTTAGCAATCCTACATCCAATAGGGAGCTAATATTCAATATATATAAAGAACTCAAGAAGTTGGACTCCAGAAAACCAAATAACCCTATTTTAAAAATGGGGTACCGAACTAAAAATAGAATTTTCAACTGAGGGATACCAAATGGCTGAGAAGCACCAAAAAACAAAACAAAACAAAACGTTCAATATCCTTAATCATCAGGGAAATGCAAATCAAAACAACCCTGAGATTCCACCTCACACCAGTCAGAGTGGCTAGGATCAAAAATTCAGGTGACAGCAGATGCTGGCCAGGATGTGGTGAAAGAGGAGCACTCCTCCATTGCTGGTGGGATTGCAAGCTTGTACAACCACTCTGGAAATCAGTCTGGTGGTTCCTCAGAATTTGGACATAGTACTACCAGAGAATCCAGCAATACCTCTCCTGGGCATATACCCAGAAGATCTTCCAACTTGTAATAAGGACACATGCTCCACTGTGTTCATAGCAGCCTTATTTATAATAGCCAGAAGCTGGAAAGAACCTAGATGTCCTTCAACAGAGGAATGGATACAGAAATACACATGGAGTACCACTCAGATATTAAAAACAACAAATTTATGAAATTCTTAGGCAATTGGATGGATCTGGAGGATATCAATCCTGAGTGAGGTAACCCAGTCACAAAAGAACTCACTTGATATGCACTCACTGATAAGTGGATATTATCCCAGAAACTTAGAATACCCAAGATACAATATGCAAACACATGAAACTCAAGAAGAAGACCAACACGTGGATACTTCATTCCTCCCCAAAATAGGGACCAAAATACCCATGGAGGGAGTTACAGAAAGAAAGTTTGGAGCTAAGATGGAAGGAAGGACCATCTAAAGACTGCCCCACTATTGCATATGCCAGCAAGATTTCGCTGACAGGACCCTAATATAGCTGTCTCTTAGGCAGCTATCCCAGTGCTTGGCAAAGTCATCTATAGGATGTAACACAGGGCCCCCTACTGAGAAGTTAGAGAAAGTACTCAAGGAGCTGAAGGGATCTGCAATCCTATAGGAGGAACAACAGTATGAACTAACCAGTACACCCCTCTCCCCCCCAGAGCTGTGTCTCTAGCAGCATATGTAGCAGAAGATGGCCTAGTTGGCCATCATTGGGATGAGAGGCCCCTTGGTCCTGCGAAGATTATATGCCTCAGTACAGGGGAATGCCAGGGCCAGGAAGTGGGAGTGGGTGGGCTGGGGAGCAGGGGGATGGGGGGAGGGTATAGGGGACTTTTGGGATAGTATTTTAAATGTAAATTAAAATAATATCTAATAAAAATTAGAAAATATCTAATAAAATTTTTTATTATTATTTTCTTTATTTACATTTCAAATGCTATCCCAAAAGTTCCCTAT
>NC_034600.1:9753048-9829658 GCF_900095145.1 Mus pahari
ATGTGTCCTTATTACCAGTTGGAAGATCTTCTTGGTATATGCCCAGAAGAGTTATTGTTTTAAAAAATACAAATCGTCATAGAAATCCAAATTCAAATGCATTTATATTTCTACTTAAAGCATCTGTTTCAGAGCACACCCTTAGTTCCAAAGTCTAGTAAGTTTCCTTGGATAGGTGTGGCTGAACTGGGTGTCTATCAATTTAGCTTCTCTTCTCCCTTTTTCAGATGCTAAATACCTAGAAACCTATGCTTCGTGTCCTTTCTCTGTGATTCCTATGGATAAACATGACCTGGTTCTTCCATTATAGACCAGTCACTTAGGAAGGGTTTCACATTTGCTGAAGGTGACAGTTTTGACTTTCAAGCTCTATGGTCCATGCAGTACTGTTGTCTGGGGCATTTCCATCTGCTGCTTCTTCTGATCTGTTATGCCGACTATGTTCCTTCTTATTCCCTCTGATCACACTACTACCATGGTGCATTAAACATTTAAATCGATACCAAAATCTTAGGTCCACAAGTTCAGTTTCACTTTGTAGTCTCTCCCCTCTACCCCACCTGCAAAAAACAGGATATGTGCTCATTGGCAAATGAGAGTAACTGAGTAGAAAGAAAGCCTTAATTGAGAACACCCAACTTCATTTTAAAACCCGTCAAGCTAATATATCCTCATTTTTTAATTTAATGTTTTTAGCCACTCTGTTTTAATTTGTGTAATATATTAAAGCTTAGTTCAAATTCATTTGAACTCATCAGGTTTTTTTCCAATTCACTGAAATGTTTCTATTCAGCTATTGTTTTTAAACAACTAATGAATCTTTTCTCTCTGCTAGTGAGACATTTTTTCTATGCAGATCTTAATATATAATTGCCCTGTCTCTCTTTTATCTCTCTTTGTGTTCCACCTTAGCAGACATTGGTTGCTTTGTGAGTTATGGGTTGGGGGAGCATACATATATATGTGGAAATAATAGTTTCAGTACAGTTATTCTTTAATGGAATTCCTTACATTGTAAGCTGTGTTTTAGAAGCTGTCATCCAATCTGAGGCAAACTGGAAGTCTTTTCAGCACTGTGCCGAGGAGGTTGGTTCATTTATTTATCATTTATTTTCCTAGCAACACAAAAATAAATGAATAAATAATAAACATATCTTCTCTTTGTACCATGTGTCAGGTATAATTCTGGTGCCAGGGATCTCACAGTGAGTGAGACAAGGATCCTATCTTTAACCTATACTTATTGTATAAATCGATAATCTTCAGATAAAATCAGATACTCAGCCTGCAGATATGGCAGTAGATTTGCTGATTTACACCTTCAAGGCCATATCCACAATTTCAATTTCTGTAATTTTGAGTCTGATTTCTCCTCAAGGTACTCCCCTCATCAAGAGAGGGTTCTCTGACAAGTTCCTCGTTGTAATCTAACAGATGGAAGACGAGAAGCTCCTAGGGTCAAGCTTCTTGTTTCATTGGCATTACTTTACTTTATTAGCAGCATACTATCCACCAGTCAGCAAAAAGATTATTAGTCAGGGTTCTCTCATGTTCTAGACATACTGACTCTTTCATGAATGTCCTTAAATTGAAGAGACCGAGACATAAAAGATTTGTTGCTATCTACTCCAATGATGAAAAAAATAATGATTAAATATGGGAGGAATGCTACAGAAGCAATACAGACCTCTTTTCTGCCTGGGGAAGGGAGGGTCTCCATGAGGGGATCTCTACCCTGAGTCTCATAGGTGACAGGAAGTGCAGCATGCCTCTTTTATTCTGAGTTTTTTTGTGTGTGCCAGATAAACTACGTAGACACTGTAGACACAGCAGTACACAGCAGTAAAGAAACGGTAGGCATATAGACAAATATTTATTAGATAGCAGTACATGCTAAGCACAAAGTAAAATATGTGAGAGGGGAAAACAGAGTTACAAGGACTGTAGTTTGCAAAGAGTGATGAGAGGTTCCTTTTCTCATGGGGCTGTCTGAGCACCCTCAGAAACAGTAATGAGACAAAGATGCAAGGAAATCATTTCAAGCAGGAACAGGGGCACATAGGGCACAAATGATATTTAGGAAAAAAACAACTGATTTTCTTCTTGACCACGAATTAAGATTGGGGAGAATGTATAGTGAGGCTGAATCAGTTAGTTTAAAGCTCTGTGAGCATCCCTCAATGTCTGCTGAGAGAAGCATGGGGTGCGGGGAGGGAGCGAGTTGGGGCTGACTTTGGAAGAGGTTTGAAGAGTGAAGTGATATGACTAGATTTTCTGTGGTTATTTTTGATTAGGTTTGGATTGCTTCTATATGATTTTGGAAGGTTATCTATAACAGCACTATGAAAGATGAACCTGAGAGAGAAGCAGAAGATCCTGTGGCCTACGTTAAATATGTAGGGGAAGGCATGGCCGAGACAGCAAGGTCTAGTGTACAGGGGCTGGTGCCTCATTGATAAGAGAAAACTGAAGATCAGCTGGTATCTGAGTGATGGTAATGTCATGAGCCAACCCTGTGGCCTCTGGAGAAGAGGCACAACACTAGTGTAATTTGGTCCAGCAGAAATACAGATGTCAGAAAGCCAGTCAGAAGATATTTGGTTGATACTCGCACATACAGTTTTAAAAAAAGAAAGAACAAAAATAATATTTGTTCTTGCAGATACTGCAGAGAACATTAGTAGAATGTAGAATTTTATGATCCTTTGGATTTGGTAGCTGGAAGGCAAGAAGACCGATTTCTTTAGACACTGGGAGAGACAGAGCTGTATTGTAGTTGTCTTAAAGAATTATAATGCATGAGGCTAAGATCTTCCAGTCACTTCATCATCTTCTTTAGAAGCTTTGGACCTGATGTTAGATCTTTCTTTTCTTCATTTTCCCTACTTAGGGCCTAGAGCTGTAAGCCTGAGCTAGGGGCATGGTAGAAAGACTTAATAAGATCTTTGTATATCTGGAGGGAGAGAGGCCTTGGATAGAAAAGCTTTGTGTTGCTTAGTCGGTAGTGCAAGGGTCATTCTCAGTGCACAACAGCAGGTCATGTCAGACCAGAAATCATGTCTCCAGGGAGCAAAAGATGACAGAGTTTGCTTTCTACTGAGTGAGGAAGCTTGGCGTGGGAGGCTGGGTTGGAATGCGTGTCTACAGAAATGCACAGGGTATACACAGGATGTACTGTTACCATGAAGATTATAGAGATGGCGATCATAGAAATGGATGAACAGGTACTGTCAACGATGCTTGAAATATAGATGGCTAATTGGTGTTCATGAAGCCAAGATAGTGGTTCAAAGGGTGTGAGTGGAAGAAAGGGGACACCTGAGTTTTTGAGAGCTGAAAGTCAATGCTTGCGTCTCAGTCAAGGATAAGATCCAGGTAGTTGAGAGTTGAAAACAACAGTCAAGAGAGGAGGTTCCGTGTTTTCAAACCTGAGCACTGAATAAGTTACCTCAGTCTCCAAGCCCCAGCTTTCAAACACACTTTGTTCCAGGGTCTTGATTGCAATGTTGTCTCCGCCCACTGGGGGGCGGGGCTCGAGGGCGAGGCTAGTGGCTGTTCAGAAGCCTCGAGAGCTATCAGTTCCTACCAGACTCCTGCTGGGGGTCCCATCCACCCCATGGCCGGGCGCAGGTCTTCAAACGTCTTCCCTCTCCTGGGCAATAGTGGTGGTAGCCTGGAAGTTGACACCCCAACATGGTTGAGCAGCCAGGCAGCCATGAGCAGGTTAATGGTGCGGCCAGGTATGGGTCCAGGCATCTATCCAGGCCATGAGGTATGGGGAGTGCCTCTGAGCCCCTCACCTTACGAATTCCGAGGTGGGATAGCACCCTACAGAGCTTGTGAGGCAAGGGCCTGGTCCCAGAGTTCCTCTGAGGATACCTGCCCAGGACCCTACATCGCCTTGAGGTACATGCCAAATTTGGCACTGCCAGAGGACGTTTCAGCCATACAGAAAGAGATGGAGCAGCTAGCCAAGGAACTGAGACAGAAGAGGATGACCCTGGGGTACTCACAGGCCGATGTGGGATTCGCTGTGGGAGCTATGTTTGGGAAGGTTCTCAGCCAGACGACCATATGCCGCTTCGAGGCCCAGCAGCTCAGCCTTGCCAACATGTGGAAGCTGCGACCCCTGCTGAAAATGTGGTTAGAGGAAGTAGATGAGAAGAACCTTCTGGGCATATGTAGAATGGAGATGATCCTGCAGCAGGCCCGGAAGCGGAGACGTGCAAGCAGAGAGAGACGCCTTGGGAGCAATCTGGAAAAACTATTCTTGCAGTGTCCAGAGCCCACGCCCCAGCAAATCAGCTATATTGCTGGGCGCCTCCGGCTGCAGAAGGACCTGGTCCAAGTGTGGTTTTCTAACCGGAGCCAGATGGGCAGTTGGCCAATCAATGATACCTCCCGGAGGGAGAATGTGGGGCCAACTGGGCCTCCTTTCCCAGGTCCACCAGTGTGCTTTCCCTTGGCACCAGGGCTCCATTTTGATTTCCCCCACTATGAGGGATCGTGTCTTGTACCCCTGTACTCCTCTACCCCATTTCCTGTACGAGGAGCCCTTTTGTCTGCCCCAACCACCACTCTGGGCCTCCCCAGGCTGTCAAGCTGAGGGGCCTACCCTGCAGGGCAATGAGAGAATAGAGAGAAGGGGGTTTTGTTTCAGGGTTAGTGTTCAGTTCTCTGACTTAGTGGGTGTGGGTGGGAATTGTTTACAGAAGGCTTGGGAGGGAAGTTAAAGCGCATCACATCACTTTTGTTTTTACCTTTGTTTGTCCCCAGTGTTGGCATTGCAATATATTTATGGCTATAATGTTTTGTTTCTCTTTTTATTATTAATTAAAGGTGTCCATTGTTCCTTATTGTTATCAGGAAACACAGTTTCTTTATAAACACAGTATAAAATTAGAAACACAAGTCACATAAAACTACTGTACTAGTGTTTATTAAAAACAAGCAGAACCCTGTCTTGGAAAAAAAAAAAAGCAGAAGTTTGTACAAACACAAAATCCAGGGTAACAGTTACTCCTCGGGAAGGCCCCAGAACTGACCTTTTCAGGTTCTGCTCAGTTGCTAACCTGCTTGGGGCTAGGGAGTGTTGCTCAAGGGTAACTACATGCAGCAGCTTCTGCTTTCCTTCTTTTTCATTCATCGGTATTCCAAAGGATTTATCAAGGTTATTTTCAAGGATACCCATTATTACATTTAGGAATTTGTTTTCCAAGTTAACTTTGGTTTTTATTTTTGTTCATGGCCTTTTCCTAGTTCCTTCTGGTTCTTTTCACTATTCTTTTCACTATTGTTTACATGATATTTTCTTGTTTTGTTTTCTGGTGTCTATGTGTGATGCCTCTGCAGAGTCAAAAGCAGAACTCTGAAAAACTACATCATGACCCTTTGTTCTGCAGTTCCAGGACTGGTTTTATACCTGAGTCAGACAGAAAATGTTAAAATCTTTTTTTCTTGTAACATTTTTAATTTCCATTAAGTAACATTTACTTACATTTAGCAGATATGCGTGTAAGTATTTCCCTTTACAGTCTCACTCTTGCTATTTAATTTTTTATTGGTTATTTTTTTATTTATATTTTAAATGTTACTCTCCCCTTCCCAGTTTCCCCTCCACACATCCCCTGTCCCATTTCCTCTCCCCCCTGCTTTTATGAGGAGGCTCACCCACCCATCTTCCCACCCACCTCCACCTCAGCGCCCTAGCATTCCCCTGTGCTGGGGCATTGAGCCTTCACAGGACCAAGAGCCTCCCATCCCATTGATAAGACCATCCTCTACTATATATGCAGCTAGGGCCATGCGTCCCTCCATGTGTATTCTTTGGTTGGTGGTTTAGTCCCATCAACCAAAGCTCTGGGAGGTCTGGTTGGTTGATAATGTTGTTCTTCCTTTGGGGTTGCAAAACCCTTCAATCCTTCCCCTAACTCCTCCATTGGTGTCCCCGTGCTCAGTCTAATGGTTGGTTGTGAGCATCCACATCTGTATTATGGCAGAGCCTCTCAGGGGACAGCTATGCCAGGCTCCTGTCAGCATTCACTTCTTGGCATCAGCAATAGTGACTGGGTTTGGTGTCTGCATATAGGATGGATCACCAGTTGGGGCAGTCTCTGGATGACCTTTCCTTCAGTCTCTGCTGTATTTCCTTTAGACAGGAGCAATTCTGGGTTAAATTTTTAGGAGGATGGGTGGCCCATCCTTCAACAAGAGGCCTTACCTAACCTCTGGATACATTCTCTGCAGGATCTCTCTCCCCTTTGTTGAGTATTTCAGATAATGTCATCCCCGTTGGGTCCTGGGAGCCTCTTGCTTTCCTGGCATCTGGGACTTTTTGGTGGCTATCCCCAGTTCCCCATCTCCCATTGCTACATACCTCTGTCCAATTACCTGACTCTCTGAACATCCCCCACTCCACACCCATCTCCTCCCACACCTGATCCTGCCACCGTTTTCCCCTCCTCCTCCTCTCTTCCTCCCAAGTCCCTCTCACCCCCTACCTCCCATGACTATTTTGTTCCCCCTTCTAAATGGGATAGAAACGCCCACACTTTGGTCTTCCTTCTCCTTAAGTTGTATTGTGGTTATTCTGAACTTGTTGCCTAATATCCATAAGTGCATACCATGTATGTTCTTTTGTGACTGGGTTACCTCACTCAGGATGAATATGAAATCTCAATGTAGTTTGACTTGAATTTCCCTGATGACCAAGAATGTTGAACATTTCTTTAAGTGATTCTCAGTCATTTGAGATTCCTCTTTTAGGAGTCCTCTCTTTAGATCTATACATCATTTTAACAGGATTATTTGTTCTCTTAATGTCCAGTTTGTTACTTCTTTATATATGTTATATATTAGCCCTATATCAGGTATGTAGTTGGTTTAAAAAAAAGAAAATTCTTACTCTGTAATCTGCTGCTTTGTTCAAATGACAGTGTATTTTGCCATACAGAAGCTTTTTGGTTTCATGAGCCCCCGTTTATTGAATAATAGTTCTTATCACCTATACTATTTAATAAGTTCAAAACTACCCCCCCACTTTCTCTTGTATTAAATTCTGTGTATTTGGTCTTATACTGAGGTCTTTGATCTATTTGAAGTTTAGTTTTGTACAGAGTAATAAATATGGGTATGTTTTCATTCTTCTACATTCATCAATCCAATTTGAGGAGTATGAATTTCTGGCTTCTTTCTCAAATATCAGGTGTCCATTAAATGTGTACACGTTTGTAGAGGTCTTAAATTGTATTCTTTTGATCTATAGATTGATATTGGTAGGATGGCTATTTTCACAATATTAATCCTACCAATCCATGAGCATGGGAGATATTTCCATTTTCTTAAAACTTCTTTATTTCCCTAGTATGTTAAAGGTTTTAACCATACAAGTCTTTAACTTTGCTGGAAGTGTTTACCATGTATAGAAGTTTTCTGATGGCGTTTTAGGGTGTTTTATGTGTAAAATTATATTGTCTGTAAAGAAAGATATTTTGACTTTGCCTTCTCCTATTTGTATACATTGCTTGTCTTATTGCTTAAGCTAAGATGACAAGTACTATACTGACTAGGTATGGAGAGAGTGTACATCCTGTCTAGTTCTGACTTTAGAGGAAATGCTTTGTGTTTCTCCTTTTTTGAGAGGCTGTCATCTCTAGGCATACTGTATATTCCCTTCAGTATTTGAGGTGTAGCCCTTGTCTCCCTAGTCCCTGCAGGATTTTATCGTGAAGGAATGTTTGTCAGAAGTTTTTTCTGCATCTAATGAGATGGTCATGCGGCTTATGTTTTTCAGTCTGTTTATGTGGTAGCTTACATTTGTCAGCTTATATATGTTTGAACAATATTTGAGAAAAACCTGTAAGAAATTTAATGTTCCAGAATTGCCCCAGTCATTTTTGGCTCTAAAATAGTAATTTCTCATTATAAAGCACTTTTTTATTAAATTGTTTTTACACTTTATATTGCATTCTCTGCCTCCCTTGCCCAAACCACCCTCCAACTGCTCCATATCCTAGACCTCCTCCCTACCCTCCTGCCCCCACCCCCCACCCCACCTGACCTCTAAACTCCCTGGAGCCTCCAGTCTCTTGAAGGTTAGGTGCATCATCTCTGAATGAACACAGACCTGGAAGTCCTCTACTATATGTGTGTTGGGGGCCTCATATCAGCTGGTGGTCCAGTGTCTGAGAAATCTCTTGGAGTCCAGATTAATTAAGACTGCTGGTCCTCCTAAAGGATCTCCCCTCTCCTCAGCTTCTTTCAGCCTTCCCTATTTCAACCTCAGGGGTCAGCTGCTTCTGTCCATTGGTTGGATCCAAATATTTGCCTCTGATTATTTCAGCTGCTTGTTGGGTCTTTTGGGGGGGCAGTCATGCTAGGTCCCCCAAAAAGCATGAGTGCTCCATAGCCTCAGTGATAGTGTCAGGCCTTGGGGCCTCCCCTTGAGCTGGATCCCACTTTGGGCCAGTCTCTGAACCTTCTTTTCCTCAGGCTCCTCTCCATTTCCATCCCTGTCATTCATTCAGACAGGAACAATTATGTATCAGAGATGTGACTATGGAATGTCAACCCCACCCTTCACTAGATAGCCTGTCTTCCTGTTGAGATGGACTCTATAAATTCCCTCTCCCTACTGTAGGGCATTTCATCTAAGGTCCCTCCCTTTGAGTCCTGAGAGTCTCTCACCTCCCAGGTCTCTAGTGTACTCCAGGGTGTCCCCCCAACCTGTTATTTCCTGAGGTTGCCTGTTTCCATTCTTTGTGCTGGCCCTCAGGGCTTCAGTCCTTTTCCCTCACCCAATACCAAATCAGGTTCCCCTCTCCCCCCTCCCACCTGTCCACTTTTCCTCCCAGGTCCCTCCCTCCCTCTCTCCCCACTTGTGATTGCTTTCTTCTCTCTCCCAAGTGGGACTAAGGCATCCTCACTTGGGCTCTTCAGTTTGTTGACCTTTTTGAGTTCTGTGGATTGTATCTTGGGAATTTTGTACCTTTATTTGGAGGGGGGCTAATATCTACTTATTAATGAGTCATAATATACAGTCCTTTTGGGTATGAGTTGCCTCACTCAAGATGATATTTTCTAGTTCCATCCATTTGCCTGCAAAACTCAGGATGTCCTCGTTCTTAATAGCTGAGTAGTATTCCATTGTGTAAATGAACCACATCCTTCTCTCACGGGGCATCTGGGTAACTGAAGTGTGGCTTTTTCATGAAAAGTGAAAGCGTCTTATTCTTTTTATTTGGGGTTCCAGATAATGGTACAATCCATTTAAAAATGGTATCATTTTAATTTTTAAACTGAGTTCCTACATTAGTCAGTAAACAATTTATTTGATGAACATTCTTTGACAACACTTATATGCCATGTGGATGTCTTACAAACAGAAGGGACTTGAATTTGTGATTTAAATATTTTCTCACACTTGATCCAGTGATGCTACTACTTAAATAAACCATATATTAATTAAATATCACTTCCCACTAAGAGGCAAGTCTAGATCTTCACTCATTATTTTAGTGATGATAGTAATGCATCATTTGCTTGGTGGAATATCACAAAGACATTCTGAGATTCACTGTAAAAATATACCTGTCCTATTCACTGACATGTGTTTATATATTACTGTGTTATCTGACTATACATATTTTATGTTATTTCCCATAGATCTTAAAGTTTAAAACTATATATAAGTAATGATTTGATTTCTCACATTATTCTTAATACCTATGCATATAATTATTAATTTTAAATGTATCAGACAAAATGTTATATATGCCATTGGTAATATCCTAGAACATGGCAAGCAAAGTAAAAATACCCAGCCCCACACAGATGTGAAGGTCCTCCAAACTGTTATAGATCAAACAGTTTTGGCCATTTCTTAGCAAGTTTTCTCTGGCCCCTAACATCTGTTCTTTCTCACATTCAAATAAACCTTAACATTGCCTCTCTCTACTTGTTCTTCAGTGATCAAATACCTAACGGGCAAAAAAAAAAAAAAAAAAAAAAAATTGACAGGGAGTGTTCATGTTGAGTCAGAGAAAGGAATCCAGAGGTCAGGGATAACTACCAAGTGACTCGTTTTAGAGGAATGTACAACTTAGCTCTGCAAAAATATAAGCCTGGAACTCAGTGCGAAATAGTCATTGTGAATATTTGACTAACCAACAGGTAAGTGGGGGGACTAAAAGAGACAGAAAAGCAAACCAGAGCAGACAAAACAAAACCAAACAAAGCACAGACAGATTGCTGTGTAAGCCTTCTCTGTGGTATGCAGGTTTGAATAAAAATGGTCCTGTTGGTCCATATGGAGTGGCACCATTAGGAGGTGTAGCTTTGTTGGAGTAGGTGTGGCCTTGATGAAGAAATTCCATCTCTGGGGCCGGGCTTTCAATTTCAGGTCTCAGATGCTCAAACCCAGGATCAGTGGTGCATAGTTCTTTTCTTGATGCCTGTCAATCAAGATTAGGACTCTCAACTCCTTCTCTAGCACCATGTCTGCCTGCATGCCATCATGTTCCTTGACATGATTTCTCCCTCATTCATTTTTGTCTTTGTGGTAATGTTGATCAAACCCAGGGCCTTGTGACTTCTAGACAACTGATCTACCCTGCACATATCCCAGGAAATGTCCCTGGTATCCATCCTTTAGTAGATAATAAGACTGTACTGATTAACTTGACATTTTTTTTCTGGAACTTTCAAGCTCTGTGTATCTTTCATTTTATTTGTTACTATGCCTCACTAAAAGCAATCCCTAAGTCTCATACATAAATACATCTTTTGTGAGAGCTCTAAGTGGGCTTCAAGACAGACTCTAACTAGGTAGACTCTGAGTGTCTTGGAACTCACTACGTGTACCAGGCTGGCCTCTTAACTCAAAAATATCCATAGTCTATCTTATTACTCATAAATTATTTTATATGTGATTTTAAAATATGGAATTTTATCATTGTCTTCTTTTAGTTCTTTTTTTCTAATTCTGATATTTTAGTATTATTTCTCAAATCATTTTGCTATATTAGAAGTTTTGTAGTCTGTGTTATATCACTTTGAAAGACATAGTAATCAAATCAGTCAAGAAAGGTTAAAAAAAAAAAAACAGCTACTATTTATCCTCTTCTGTCTTCAGAGACAATAAGTAGCTGGTCAGTGTTCCCTCACAGTTTTATATACAGTAATACTATGTAATGGCACCCTATGACATGTCATTATGGCTCTCACAATGAAAAAAACTTCCTAGATATGCTGAAAGGCAAACTATTATAAAATACCAATTTTTATAGATTGCAAGACTATTTTAATTGGCCAAAATTTGATGCATCTAGCAACCAGTGTGATAGTAAAGGGAATGCCATAAACTTAATTTGAGACATTGTTTCCTTAAGGGTCAGTGAGGTGATGACAAGTCTTGAGATTGGCAGTTGTCTTGTATTTAACAAGATGAACAGGTCCTCATTTCCCAGGGACTCACCTGGATCAGATTCTTGTTAGTGAACATCTTATAAGAATATTATATTTGATTTAAAAATATAAAAGTTTCTTCTTTGGATGTTAGACATCATTCCTTAATGTGCATATTTTATAAAATCAGGTTTTCATTACCATATTTACCTGAGCATCCTTAAGTTACTTTGTTTCTTTTTCTCTTTCTTTTATTGAATGACAGGCTCTTTTCTCACAACATATCTCCTGGTTATAGTAGGTTCTTTTCTCATAACATATCTCCTGGTTATAGTAGGTTCTTTTCTCACAACATATCCCCTGGTTATAGTAGGTTTTGCTCACTCTACTACTCTCCCTTTCTGTCTCTCATTAGGAAAAAAAAAAAAAACAGACTTCTAAGAAATAACAACCAAAGATGATAGGATAAAAGAATAATAAGATGAAACAAAAACTATCATATCAAAGTTGGACATTGCAACCAAACATGAGGAGCAGAGTCCCAAAAGCAGGCCCCGGAGCCAGAGAAACCCTTCTTCGCACAGTTGAGAAACTCATAAACACTGTCGTTCTTAGCTTATGTCTTCATTCCAGCTCTCTATTTTTTATCTGTCTTTTCATAGTTTTTATATTTTTGATACTAAGCTATTTTTAACTTAGTAGAAATTTTATAGAGTTCATTCAAAGTAAAACCATCAAGATGTTGAGACCCTACAGTTCCTATATGTGAAGCTAGTCATATTAATCCTGATAATTCAGTTATGGCTCTCTGATTATAAATCTCTGTGGTATGTTACTGTTCTGATTAAATGCCTTGTTTAAAATTTGCGGCAGCATCACAGATGGTATTTGAATCTTCACGGGCTTTGGAATCCTATGCCCACCTCCATATAATCTTAGGTTAACATTAATAAAAATGTTCGGCTTAAAATAGTTCTTTAAGATCATGGTAGAAATTTCATTATCCTTTCTAAAAATCATAAATTTTGGATAGATCACTTAGCTAACAAATTTAAAGTAAAACATGTTCCTTATGGTCACAATCACAAGCCACTTTTTGTTGAATATAAGCATAAAAGGTCTAATATAATAGATTTTTACAAAGCATTCTAAAGATCCAGTTACAGAAGTTTCTGTTCATTCCTTTACAACATCCTTTATGAAAAGCTTTATAGAATTCACAAACACATATTGCTTTTAGTGTCTGTCCTTTGATGTCTATAAAAGACTCTTTCAAAGCTGGAGGTAAGTGTTCCTAACACGCACAGCAGATAACATTTCTCTGCCTATCTCTTGGGGTAGAGGAAACTGGTACCAACAACACTGCTAAGCCGTAATTAGTGTGATTAACGACTAATATGAGAGAGCAGAGTAGGGGTCACTCTTAAAAATCTAGAGGTATTAGCAGGTTAGGGTTGTAGGGCGTCCTACCCTGCAGGTTAATCTGGTGCCTGTGCTGGTGAGAGTTGTTGAAGTCACCAGTGCTCTCTAACCCCAAGGTGTTGCTCTCTTGTAATTTGTTGGTAACATGCCAAGTTCCTCGGTCCTATCTAGTGAGATGACTTTGGGAATGGCTAATTCATCTTAAAGGCCTTAATACAAATGTCTACAGATTTTCAACCCTTTGCTGTAAGGTTGTTATTGTCATACTGTTTGTTATTGTCTTACAACCCTTAGAATTCAGTGAAGTTGCCATTTTGTTACCCTATAAAATTTGACGTATTACTGTACCTGTTTAACAAGAATTATAAGAGCAATACTTAAAATCTAACTGTTAAATCAGGTACTGTATAAGAAATTCTAATACACAGTAAATATTCCACTTTTATGGGCTATTTCATTGTATTGCTTAGCAGTGGCTTTGGTGTACGTTCACAGTCAGCTCAAATGCACATAAGAATCTCAGAGAATGACTTTCGCGTCCCTGCACTGCAGTTCACTCTCTTCTACCTCATCTCACTTGCGTCACCAACACATAAGCAAAGGTAACTTCTGTCATGTTTTTCCCCCATTAAAGGCATTCATGTAGGACGATTTCTTTAGTTTCTATCAAGGAAACATAAAATCCTTTTTTTTTTTTTTTCTTTTTAAGCAATAGGCAGCTGGTTTATTCTGCTGAGAAAGATTCAAAAGGAAATATTTTTTTCTTTTAACTTTTTAGATTACTACTTTAGTCTCAGGTGTCCTGATATTTTATGTTACAGCTTTTGCTTTTTTTTTAAACCTATGGGTTTTTTGCTGTTTATAAAGTTATCAGAGACATATCACAATAACTAATGTTTAAGGTGGCAATTATCAAGCCTTACAACTCCAAATAAAATAGCTTTTTCTAATAATCCTACCTCTATGAACACATTGACATTTAAATATTTTAAGCACATTAATTCTTAGCTAAGTACAAGAAATTACTGGGGTGAGTAATTGTTTCTACCCTTGAGCAGAATCCTTTCCACATTTTATACACAAAGCACAAGTAGTTAATGAGTGAACTGTAGTGTGTATTGTAATTTTTCTTATATATTAGAAAAAGGTATGTATAACACACAAAACTAGATTAAATTTGTTTGCTTTTAACTTAGAAATAAGCAAATAAGAAAGTATGTTGATGTAGGGAAAATACTAAAGCACGGGGAATGCAGCGCAGTGGTAGAGCACAGTGAACTAATACAGGGTCCTGATGAGCTTCATAGGAGGGGAGGGGGTTTCAGTGGGGACACACGTGCTCACGGACACACACACACAGTATATCAGCAATTAAAGAAAATAAAAAAGGGGGAGCATAGGAGGAGTTGAAAGGAAGAAAAGCAGGGGAAATGGTTTGATTATATTATAATTTCAAAAATAAACTATTATAAAAACGTGATTATAAGCCGGGCGTGGGAGCATTTAATTCCACACGCCTTTAATTCCAGCACTCGGGAGGCAGAGGCAGGCAGATTTCTGAGTTCGAGGACATCCTGGTCTACAGACTGAGTTCCAGGAAGCCAGGGCTACACAGAGAAACCCTGTCTCGAAGGAAAAAAAAAAAAAAAAAAACATGATTATAATACCTTTGCAAATATGTGAAAAAAGGTGAAATTTGTAACTTTCTAAAACAACGTGCGGAACGTCTCGGTAGTGCTGACAGCTCATGCCCATTACACAGTGTGTGGGCGTTTGCACAAGTGAGTGAAACTAGAGAGGCTGTTGAATACCAAACCACACAGTCTGCTGTTCATTTTCCTTTATCATAGAACGTACGGGACATCCTTATCCCTTTCTCGTGATGATCGCTTATTTGATTCATATATATTCTTGGTAGTAGTGTCTTTCGCTTCTAGTACAAGCCAGCTTTCTAGACTTATGTAATACATTATGTCTGTAGCCTTTTGTAAGTTTTTAGCTGCTTATCAAAATTGCACTAACCTTGTTAGCGACTTCCTCAAGGTTAGAAATCCCATCCACTTCCTTAAGTGATACATAACGTAGTAAGAAAACAAAATCATCATTAATGTAATCCCCACTAATTGATCCACATATTCTGATAATTTTATACATGTACATATACTCAAATGAATAAAGCATGTTGGCTTCTGCATCAGTAATTGAATCTTTAAAAAAGCTGAATGGCAGTCTCGAGCTATGCTTAACGTCAACAGGAGCACTGGTCTCTTCTCATGCTAAGATTTCCTGAGTAAAAGTGCCAAGGACAGAACTGAGAAGTCTTATCCCCTCTTCCACCCTGTCTTCTGATGGATGACTGTGAGAGCGCATCAAAGCTGAGCTGACTTCAAAGCCTCCAACACTTTCTGTCTACAGCCAGTTCTTTAACGGACACACACCCTCACAGCAGAGGTCTGACAAGGCTCCACACATGTGCCTCCCAACATCCACTGGTCCGTACTATCAAATTCAACTATTCCCTAAATAAGCCAGTCCAGAGCATTAGCAAATTTTCTTAATTTCAAGATTTGCCATTGAACTTTGCTGGATTTATTGCTTATTTATTCCTTCCATGATTATGCATTTGACTACAAGGCTTTGGTGCTTGTTGACATTAAATATAATGTTTCTTACTATGTTCTCTTCAAAAATAAAATATATACAAGTAAATAAGATAGTTTATACTCCTTTTACCTTATTTTGGCATTCTACAGTGACATGGTGGGTGTGGTATTTGGATCAATGAATCATGAGAAAAAAAGGAGCCAATCCAAGACATATATAAGTACAGTACGTAAGATGTTAAGAATACTTGGAAGCACGCGCTTTCTTTGGGAAAGAGAAATGAAAATTCATATATCAAATGTTTACATTGGAATTTAAATATCTTACAGGCCATTTTTATATATTTAAGAAAAAACTTGATAGGATTTTTTTTTACTTATTCTTTGACAATTTCATATATGTAAAAGAACAACGTGTATCTCAGTTCACTATCACACTTTGCTTAGGGACTCCTCCCTCCCACTCCCGCAGGCACTCCTTACACCCCCACTTACCCAAGTCCTATGTTGGTAAGAAAGCCCTGCCTCCATTTAGTGCAGCTGTTAAAATGTTGACTGTCTTCACCAACTTGGTCTTTTGCAGATAATCGTAACTGCAGTTAAGTTCATAGCAGTAATGATCATGTCATGTCCCAAAGGCAGCGTGTCCCAGCGTTCTCACCATCCTTCAACTGTTATTTGCCTTCTACTCCCTTCTAGTAGGCTCCCTGAGCCTTCAGATAGGAGTTTCTACAGATGACCCGTTTAGGGTTCAATAGAACACTGTTCTTAGCAATTCGACTAGTTATGAGTTCCTACACTAACTATTGATCTCATCAGAGAGAAGTTTCTTTGAAGGCCAGATTTTTCATGTATGGTTCATATCAGTTGAAGTCATGAAGTTCAGTGGGAGGAGAGGCCCTTGGTCCTGAGGGTGTTCAATGCTCCAGTGTAGGAGAGTACCAGGACTAGAGAACAGGAATGGGTGGGTGGGTTGGGGGAGCACCCTCATGGAGGCAGAGAGAGGGAGGATGGGATGGGGTTTTCCAAAGGGGAGACCTGGAAAGGGGAAAACATTTGAAATGTAAATAAAGAAAATATTTAATAAAAAAAAATAAATTTCCACATTTTTATTTTAAAAAATTTCTAAAACTATTTCCTTGAGTTCCTCAATATATTTGATGGTAGATATTTGGAATCATTGGAAGAAAGCATCTCTTGAGATCTTGAATATGGTACACATAACTAAAAGATAAGCTTCCCAAAGAATTCCAAAAGGACATAGTGATTTAGTTGTTCCGAACCCCAACCAGACATGAAATTCCAAATAGACATGACATTAAAGACTTTGATTGTACATTATGAAAATTAAATAGGCTTGATATAGTCATGTCCAATTGTCTTAAGAAACAGAATTGACTGTAATGTAAAACAGCAAGCTTTCTTTTCCCGTATCCAAGTGAAGGTCTGATGGCTACTTTTCAACCTTTTCTCTTGGTGCTGGTACTTAACCCCGGGGCCTGTTGCTATCACTGAGCAGAATCCCCAGCCACTTTTGAAGAACTCTCTCTACCTGTTCTCTTAGAGCAAAGAATCTTTAATATGTTTTTGCTTCAGTTCCACATCGTATGTTCCTTAAAGGGTATAAGTAAAAGGAATTGATGATTAAATGATAGGAATGATGTAGCTGCTGACTGAGTGCAGTAAGTTGATTTCATTGTTTTACAAAACAATAAAAGTCAGAGGGGCTTAAGGAGGGAAAGAGCCATGATTGCCTCAGCAGACCAAAGAGAACAATCAAAGCCAGGCCACAGCACCATTCAGTGCTGAAGACTGGTGAAGTGAACAAGTCCAAAATGCTCAGAACGCATTAGAGTGGGACGCTATATGAATTTTCAGAAACCAAAGTATTTTCTGTTGGTCTTACATAAAAGAAGGGAACAAAATAGATAGGGAACACGAGTTTTGTTTTTTTAATTACAGTTTTCAGTGATAAAAGCTAATGACAGTTTTAATGTTTGGGTTGACTTAGGAAGCATACTTACAAAGCAGTTCCTCCGAGGAGCAGGAGCCTGGTAGAAAGCTGGCTTTGTCGCAGACCATTTCACAGGCAACGAAAGCATAAACTGGGGAAATGGAGGACCCAAAAGTTACAGTAGGGTGTAATGAGAAAGTACACAGAAGGTTTAATATTTGAAAATGAATATGTTTATTCAAAGTAGTAGAAATATTGTGTGTAGACAGCTTCCTAATTGGCAGTTTTCCACCTTGGCACTCGTGTTGTAAGACAGCACCGTGAGGGTGAGGGATCTGGAAAGGACTGATATGTACAGTTGATCAGCCGGTGACTCTGTTTCTTTCTCATTTTAAGTTCTGTGACCAAATCCATTGTTTCTATGATTCTTTCCAGCCTCTTTTTAATGTCTTTTTTATTTACATACCATTAAGTCAACACTGTACAGCCAAAGATTTTAGCTAGATCAAGTATTTCAGTTTGTAAGGGCTGTTTTATTTTGATCTAAGGACATGACCCATAATAGAAACCCAGGATAATTTGGCAAAGGTCTTTAAATTTATTTTGTTATTTTGAGACATAGGAATTTTTAAAGAAATCTCCTGTGTATGCAGGTATGACAAGAGGATGTTGCTGCAGAAATGAATAAGTGCTTGCAGAAGTAAACAGAAGGCCCTACCCTGACAGGCAAAGGGGAGGTCCATCGACAAGCACCTGAAGAAGACAGCCAAAGATAACAGAGCTGCCTCAAAAACAGACCAGGAATCCACAAGGGAAGTAGGGGTGTAGGTTTGTTTTGCTGGGAATATAGGAATTCTCATGGATATATATACGTAGGACAGATGCTACCAAGAGCCACTATGAAGATACGGGGAGAATATCTACAGTATGCTAAATCTGTTTGAATTGTCATTTCACCTAAATTCAGTTATACATTTAGGTCTTTTTCAAAGAAATGTAGAATCTCCCAGGAAGAAGGGTATATCCCTTCTTTGTTGTTACAGTGTGATTAGGCATTTTCTAACAGAATTGTTCCCAATGTCCTGACACAATCTTTAGGCCATAGCTAAGGATTGTCTATGACCATCGATGTATCAGAAATTTGTATTTTGTGTCTTGTGTATACAGGTGTGCATGTGTGTGTGGCGTGTTTGTAAGGTAAACCTCAGCCAGGGATTTCCTTCCTCAGGAACCATCCAGCTTATGTTTTGAAAGCATATCTTGTAAGGTTTACTTCAGTATGCAAGTCCTTTATGCTCTAGGATTATTTTCTATTATTCTGGACTTTTAGTATCAAACAAGTTTCATTTCACTGCTGTGATCTTATCAGTATTGGAACTATAATCTACTTTGAAATAAAAGTATAAATGATACAAAAATGATTGTTTCTAGCAATATTAACATTCTCCAATAAATAAAATCATTCCAGTGTTAGTTTCTGGTTAGGAACATATCCATGTCCTGTTTTTAATGGCATGTTAATCAATAAATTAAATTTGTCTTAGAAAGTTTGGGACAAGTGTAATTTTCTGACTCTATTTTCTATAGTCGTAAATACCTTCAGCACTGATCAGTAACATCCTCTACTCTGTTCTGCGTCCTTGATCCATTTACAACTTCTTGATAGAATATAGAAAAATTGCCAAAAGAATTTCCAAATGGATACATGTATGTCTCTTAACATATATGTTACTTTGATTTCTTGTTTCTTTGTATCTGGCCCTTTTAACAGTTCCAAAGCCAATTTTCTCTTTACTCACACTAGGGTGGGGGGTGGGGGGAGCAACTGTGAGCACAGCCCTGAGTCCTTGGCTGAAGTGCAGCTTGCTGCTTGCCTGGCTACACTTAGTTCCACATCACTGAGCTGAGAAGGCTGGGGTGGCTCTGCTCTGTGCGGACCTCATGGCCCGCATCCCTCCCACTTCATGCCCATTGTTTTCCTCCTAACCTTCTTCTGCTTCTGAGATAATATGAGAAGATGACGAGGTCTGCACTCCACAAGCTGCTGCTGTGCATCAGCCGCCTCTGGGAATTTACCCTTAGTGCTACAGCATATGTAAGAAAATCACTATATCACTTGTAAGAAAAATTTCACAGTCTCTAACACGTAAATTACTATGTATTTCATAATATTATCATAAATAGTATACATTTGTCTGACCTACATAGAACATTCAAGCCTTCATCAAGAGAAATAGTGCCCTATAGATGGCTGATTATACTATGCACAGGGAATGAAAGGGTCCTCTTCTAAATAAACTTGATTATGGAATAAGGCAGAATTATGTACTTCAGTCTATTGTAGCTTCTTTCCATTGAAGAATGCATATCTCTGTCATAAATGTACTGAGGATGAACAACAGAGTCATTTGAGGTTCATTGAAAATATAGGGAACATCATGTTTCCTGTTCTTTTGTTAAACCTGGCATATTGATTTTCTTTTGCACAGCTTGCAGCACAGAACTGTGATATATAGCTATGGCAAGAAAAGCTAACCACGTGTGAATTTGTTAAGTACTGCTGGATTAGCAGAAATTGTTTGACTGAGCAAATAGCGAGTGTTGACTTCCTCAGGAACTCTTTATAACTTAATCAGTTAAAATAACAAGTTTTGGATTTCATGCTTAGAATAAATCATTAGCAAAAATCATTTCCTCTTGATCACTTGTTTGAATTCATTTCTGCTTCTCCATTTTAAGCAAACTAAATAAATATGTAGAATCTAAACTAAAAACTCAGAGTCAAATATAGGAAGGTACAAACACAATAAATGTTACCTAGTAAATTTTATTGAACTAATTTTCAGTTTTTATTTAATTTTTTCCATTGCATTTCTTTTCTAACAGCACTTCGGTGGCTATTTTCCGTTTCCTTGAGAGTCAGAGTAAACAAGATTTAGATTTAACTTACCGTGCCTAAGTATGAAACCTGTTTAAGGGGGGTGGGGGGCTTCAGTGAAGAACTGTTCTTCTTCTCCTAACATTATTTAAAAAAAAAAAAACAACTTTCTTGAATATGTCCATTACATAGTTGGCTTATATGACTTCAGAGTAGAGAGGGAGAAAGGAGGACCAAGCTGGGGATCCTTAGAAATGCTAATGTATCATCTGGTGTGCTTATGAATTCTAGAAACAGATACATTTGTCAGTTTGCTACAGAATAAAACTGTCTTTTGAAAGCTAGAAAGACTTCATAATATTTATACTAGGTAATGTTGTCACCTGTGTTTTCTAAAAATACTTGTATGTCTCTATATATAGAATTCTTTTTTAACAAGATTTGACTATTCTAACTCTAGGAGTTCATTGAAGAGTGTAGACTTTGGGTTCATGCACGTGCTTCTTTAATTGGCCATGTTAATCCAGCTGTGTTATGTTGTTGTTGTTGTTGTTGTTGTTTGCAAGATCTTTACAATGAAGTGATTCTTGTGTTTAAAAATAACATTTCCTCCTCCCTCAAAAAAATTACTTAGATTTTCATTTTTAAATATTTTTCAATATACTTTACATTTAAACAGGTAAGCATTTTAGGAAATTACATCCCAAATTCATTAGAAGTCAGTCTTTTTTAAATTATCTGATAGACGCATAAAACATGAGTTGTTTCTATAATAAAGTGTACAGGGCGGAGGGGAGAGCAGGGAAGAAAGTGCCCCTGGTTTGTGTTAGGTGACACTGTGCCCTGCTTGTCTAATTTGATTAC
This sequence comes from Mus pahari, assembly GCF_900095145.1. NCBI lineage: Eukaryota > Metazoa > Chordata > Mammalia > Rodentia > Muridae > Mus > Mus pahari. The sequence goes on from NC_034600.1 coordinate 9,774,173, forward strand.
ACAGAGCCCCCGAAGCCTCAGGCAAAGCTGATTTTAGCTATAATCAGCTTCTTAACCTTTGGAGAACCAACGTAAACACTACCTAGCAGTGGTAATTACAGTGCTCAGTTACTCACTCCAAAGTGCAAAGGTAAGAGTGTACAAGTGGGGGAACACGTGTTATGGCCAAATGTAACAACATGACTTAAGGGGATTGCCACAGAATGCAGTTCGTATCGAAGGACATTTGAAATTAATAACTTATGGGTGCATTCTCTAAAATGTTAGCATAGTTTTCGAGTTCTGTTCATAGGTGATAAACATTGTGTACTTCAACTTTGCTAAATCTTGTTATTGTGGATATGTATATATAATTAATCTTAGAATTATAAGAGCGTTTGCAGATTTCTTTTATTTTTAAAATAAACAAAGCTGACTGTAATATCCATGTAAGTAAAATGGTTCCCTTTTTTTATTGGCAGTAAAAATGTATTAGGGAAGGAGTAGAACTTTTTTTTTTTTTTGGTTTTTCAAGACAGGGTTTCTCTGTGTAGCCCTGGCTGTCCTGGAACTCACTCTGTAGACCAGACTGGCCTCGAACTCAGAAATCTGCCTGCCTCTGCCTCCCATGTGCTGGGATTAAAGGCATGCACCACCACTGCCCGGCTAGAATTTTTTTTTTTTTTATAGTTAAATAGAGTACTGTAGTTATATAGGCAAGAGCCTAGCTTTCTTTTTATTTAAAACACGAACTCTTAGTACAAGGATGTGATGTGCCATGTGGAAAATTAATATGTAAGATGATTTTACTGCCTATAGTTGGTATGACTCTAGTTTAATGATATAACAAATTAAGGTAAAGAACCATAAAAAGGGAATAGTATACTTTTAAAGGCTGTATCTTCAAAGTTATACTTGATGGGGAAATATAGGAATGTTCTTCTGAGTAGAAGTTCCCGGTGACCAAGAGGAGGTATGGAGCTGTAAGCCATAGCCGAGATTGATAGGCTTCTGAACTAGCAGATCCATCTCAAATTTCATACTCTGTGAAGGACAGCATCCTCATCCCCAGCGGTGCACATTATGAACTGTTCCACAGTATGCAGTAACTCAAGTTAAGGAAGGAATAGTTTAAGTCAGAATCTAATGTGATGTATGAAGATGTAAGTCGAGTGACCCATGAACCACCCGTGTACGTTATAGTCCGTCATGTGATGTGGTTTATACTGTGCTTGCACTTGCTGTCAAAGAAGCAGTCTTAGGCCTGGGCCCCTCAGAGCTTGCAAGGCATCAGAGAACATTCATGGGTAGCACGGCTAGTGCCTTTCACCAGATTGGCAGTGCGATATATACAACTGCCCTCAATTTGTTAATATAAATATAATATAAATATGATATAAATATAATATAAAAGGAATAAATAATGCTTTGTATGCATAGCACTATGAGACAAGTGAAGCCAGCTATTAAACAGCCAGATGTCTTTTGGTCCCTTATAGACATGTTTGAATTGATTTTCTATCTTGAAATCAGTGTAGTGGGCCTCCTTTTAGATTATTTGTGTTTTATAAAATTTCTCATTCTGTTTTAAGTGACCTTTTATTCAAAGTGCTATTGATTTTATAACACAAAATGCAGTTGTGCAGCAGCAACCTGACATAGGTAAGAAGGGGTTGCTGAAGCCTGAGATCACTCACTAGCACAGGAGTTCCAATTGACCTTGGTCCCTGGCGCCACCCTGGGAGCTAAGGGACCACTGTCTCAGCACTCCTAGAACACACTCACTAGACCCGTCACTATGTACATAACATTTTACAGAAAGTGGCACATGACTCACTTTTTTTAGTAAGAAAAAAATGCTTCCCAGAATTCATTTCTCTTGGTGTTATCAACAATGAAAATCCTAAAATGTGTTGTGGCAATAGCTCCTAAACTTTAATCCTTAACAGAATAACTTAACCAGCCAATTCCCATCTAAATTAAATTCAATTCAGTGTTCATGTTAAAAGCCAGGCATTAGACCTGTTCAAAGATCCCAGATCCTTGCCACATCTGGGAATGTACCAAATGCCTTCTTCTCTGAGCATTTGGAAGCTCAGAGGTAAATGTGCATCTCATTTGCAGCAAGCAACTAAATGGGAATAATCATGCCCACTCCTTATTGTCTTAACCACTTTTTGACCTTTTCAAAACTTTTCGCATTGTTGAAAAACTTTTGTTGTATTACTTGGAACACTAATGAGGTACATTTACATAAACAAAATATACCAATTCTAAGTATATAGTTCACTGATTCTTAGTAAATTATACTTATGTAGTCACTACTGTGTTCCAACTTTAGAACATCACCCTCATTCCAGAGACTGTGGAGTATGTCTCTCTGCAGCCCTCACCATGCTGCTCCAACCACCGATTTTCCCTTTTTACAAAACCATATACATGGGGAAAAAATGTGGTTTTGGTGTTCAGCTTGTTTTGCTTATAGTAATGTTTATGAGATTCTTCAGTATTGTAGTATTATTAATCATCTTCCTTGTGTTACTAAATAACCTGCCATTGTATGATGATTCTGCATTTTGTTATCCCTGCATCTTCAGTATTTGCTATTGTGCATCCTGCTACTATGAACTTTCATGTTCTAATCAGTGCAGGCATGTGCATTCATTTCTCTCGGATTACCAGATTGAATGACATTCAGCTTTTTAAGAAGCTACAAAAAAAAAAAAAAAAAAAAAAAAAAAAAAAAAAAAAAAAAAAAAGAAGCTACAGCATCATTTCCCACAGTAAATGATATCACTTTATGTTCACATAAAAAAATGCATACAGGTTTCAGTCTCTATACACCTTTACCAACAGTTAGTGTCTGCCTTTATATCACAGTCACTCTGGTGATGTACATTGTTATCCCATTATCGTTTTTAATTTGCATTTGCCGATAACAACTTGAGCATTGATTATACATATATCTTTCATGAGTCATCTATAATTTTGATGGAGTTTTAAATTCTTGGTTGTTTTATTATTGAATTGTAGAGGTTCTTTGTGTGGCTGCAACTTCTTTATCAGACAGGACACATAGAACTCTAAAACCCTGATTGTCCTACATTGGGGGTTATCTGATGCTGAGAGGGTTTTTATTCTGATTTTAGGTACTTGTCTGAATTTAATCTTCCAAATCTGTCTCCCCATCATAGCGCACACATTCACCTCTCTGTTTTGGTTTATTTCCTAGAGAATATCCTTTGCTTATAAGGCATAATGATCAGAGTTTGGCTCAATCTCCCTCAAGCCAAGAAATGAATCCATGCTTCCTTTCCTTTCTCCTGTGCTTTCCCGGCTTTGACCCACTGTATAGCTCTCCAGTCAGTGTCTTTTCCCCACTGAATTTCTGAGTTGTCCTAGTCTGCCATTAACCTACATCCTGTATACAAGGAGGACCGTGGACTTTTAAAGGTAGTTCCCGCTGAGGTTCGCTCTGTTGGCTAATCTTGCCATTGAGTATTGGGTTCTTTCCTTGTACTCCAAATCCGTCCATCTCTGGAATGAGTGCTTCCCAGCCGTGCCTCCTGGGAAGCACTGCCCAATATTGCCATAAGGCTGCTGCTCTTACCTGATCTGGAAGAGTTGCATCAACACGCAGTTCTCAAGTTGTTGTCTGGCTTCTCCAGTGCTTGAATTGTTGTATTTGACAATTTTGTCAACTTTTATAGTTATTTTAGGGATCTGTTTTATTTCTTCACTTGGCATCACTGGGAGTCCAGCCTGCATTTGTCTCTGTGTGGTTCAAATTCTTTTTCAGAGCAAAGTAAAGATTAAATTAAAAGCTGAATAAAAGTAAAATAAATATAAAAATATGAACGTAACTTCCCTAGCAATTGAAAGTTTTACTATTGGAAAAAAATTGGAATCACTTTTGGTAACTTTTCAATTAGGAAATAAAGCAAACAAATAGATGAATGTGTGTGACTTAAAAAAAGAATTAGTGGGATTTCGATTCTATCTTGGGGTTCCACCCGTTGGTTTCATTTCATTCTGTCTTCTCTCAAAGGTCAGGTTTCAGAAAATGTGCACTATTTTATACTGTGGGAGTGCTTTAGAGAATGTGCGGTGAGAAACCTACCAGATTGAAGGTTTCCTGAGTGCTCCTGTCCAGAATCACTAGGCGTGCTTGAAACTAGTCATTCTTGTTAGAATGCACACTCTCAGTGCCTGACTCTTATCTGCAGGTGCCAGAGCATATGTTTTAGCACCGGGAAGTGTAAGGTAACAGAGGGAGGGTATTTGACTGGTGGAACCTACTTTTCTTTTCCTTGTAGCTACTTAATTCAGGTCAAAAGTGAGTTAAAATATATGCAGAATGAATCAAAGTGTTTAAAGAAAAAATATTCCAAATAAGGTGTATCATTTTGTTTTATTTAATATACAGGCCAAGCCTATTAAATTAGTATCACTCATATAGGAAACTACACTCCAGGAAAATAGTTCTCCAGGAACTCCAGGAAACAATTTCTTTTTCATGGTTCTTCTGTCCAAATTATAGTTAATCCTCTGAACATTATAGTCCCCTTTGTTTTTATCCTTACTCAGAGTCCTAATTTAGTAATATCATGTATGTAACCATCAGTGGGATGCAGCTAACAAAAACCAGTTAGTGTTTTATGATTAATATAAGCACTCTTGCTACTTGATTCCGTGTTATAATTCTGTTCATTAATCATTATTAGGGCCTAAGTTACATAAACTCTAACCTCTTCTGATTAACAACATAGAGAAATACAGACCCGATATCAACTAGTTTCACAGAGGAGTCCAAAATCTGTATAATTATTTGAAATTTATTTGACTTAAGAATTGCTATGAAAGATGGATGTGATGGTGTACACCTTTAGTCCCAACACTCAGGAGGCAGAGGTGGGGGAGTTGGAGCTCATCCAGGGATCTCTATATAGATGAAGGATCTACATAGTGAGTTACAGGTCTGCCAGGGCTACATGGTGAAACCCAGTCCAAATATATAAATGGAACTGTAATTAACTAGAAACTCCAAAACTTTATATAGGGGAAATAAAGTAACTGTCATAAAACAGGCCCGTAGGCTGGCAGCTTGTAAAGTCTGACAGGAAAAGATAATCAGGACCCATCGTGATGACAGCCTCTGCCTGGCTTTTTATCATGTGTCTCTTGCACATGAAAGACTGCATCGTGTGCTCCCCAGGTGGCTCTCTTCACTGTGCCACTGTAAAACTCTAAGGTTGTATGCTTTATTGGGAATTGAACTGACCCCAACATCTGTGATCTGTGGTTCCCAAGCTTGAGTCTTAAACCTCTCACAGGTTAGCCACTCAATTCTTCATATGTATTGATTCACTAAATTACTTTAGGTATTTTTCTTTTTAAAATTTAGATAGGTCAGCCATTTAGCTTATGCATATCTATTTCATTTCTTGAAAATTATAGACAGAGCAAATATATTCCCTCATTCTTCTCCTCTCTTATTATGCCAGAATTATAAATCTATGCTTATGAGAATATCTATAGCTATTCAGATGACTGGATAATGTCCACCTCACAGAGGCACAGCCTAACCAACACTGGAATGAACTGTTACAAGTTTTAAGGAAGGGTACCCTATAATACCCAGTTTTCAATTTCAGTAGAAATTGTTTTTATTCATGTCTTTCACTCAGAATTCTAATAGAATCAGAAAGACTCATGATGATATTTGTATTAGTGTAGAATGTTACATGGCATAGAATGCACCACTGTACTTCCTTGCAGTGCCTTCACAGCATCTTGCACACACTGTCCCTGCTCAACTTCAGACTTCTCCTGTTAACACCTAAACAATCCTGAAGTCCTGTGCAGTTACTCAGGCCATCACCCTTTCCTCCCAGGCCTGGGCAGGAATCATCGACCTTGTGATCTGTGTGCACTAGGCGGGCATTTTATAGGCATGGAAGTACACATACTCTATGCGGGCATTTTATAGACATGGAAGTACACATACACTTGCTTTACCTGCTGACGTCTTTCTCTTCATATCCTCAAGGCCTTGTGGTTTGTGTCAATTCCTCATTGTGTTTTGAGCTGAACAATGTTGTTTTGTGAGACTATACCACATTTTGCAATCCTAAACTAAAAGGCATTTTGATTTTTTTTCATGTTTTATTGTTATAGATCACATGGATATTCATATTTTTGTTTAAACTACATCCAACATTTTTCAGAAGGAATTGATCCTGTGTCATATAATATTTCCATGTATAACTTTTTGAGGAATCCATAAGTATTTTTTTCTGGACACATTTCTTTTTCATTTTCTTTTTTTCTCTTTGGTTTTGAGACAGGGTTTCCCTGTGCAGCCCTCGCTGTCCTGGAACTCACTCTGTAGACCAACCAGACTGGCCTCAATCTCTTAGAGATTCACCTGTCTCTGCTTCCCAAGTGCTGGGTGGGATTAAGGCATGTGCCACCACTGCCCAACTTTCATTAAAGAGTTTAAGGCCAGTTTATGGGGACTTGGGGAGAGAATAGTTTAACTTAAGAATCCCCACACTCCTAAAGCTCACACCCAAAACATATATACACAGATGTAGGTGAGTAGTTATTTGCATGTACATACATAAGGAGAGTATCTATAGTTTTAATTAAATTTTCATTCCAGGTCTGGTATTAGCTTTGACCTATATTTTCTTAATTACAAATAAAAAGATAGGGATGGTTAGTCATTAGGATTTGATAATTTTTAATACACCTGAACAAGAAGTTCTCACACACACTTACACACACACTTTGACACACTTACACACACACAGTTTTGCTAAGTTTTGTCTGCAGTGGAACAGGACAAATGCTTTACCCTACAATTTAGAAGCATGATATACCAGGAAATGTCAGACCGTGATCTGATGTGCCTTAAAATAGCTATAAATTATGGAGGTACCATCCAAGTTCTCAATAGCTATGTTTTAGATTTGCTAGTGTGTTCCTGAAAGATCAACAAATCTCCATTAGGACATGTTCCAATATGCTTCTCAATAATTGCCAGCCCTTTTGTTTAAAATGCTTATATAATTAAAATATCTATGAAGTTTGTAAAGTTCATGAGAAATTAAATATTTATAAAATACAAAAATGTTTTAGCCTATTTGGTTTATGCTTTAAGAATTTAGCCTATGATTATTGCCTTCATGGAGCTAAAATATTTTTAGCTGGAATTAAGCCAAATCCACTAGGAGCATGTATTTAACTTAGATTGTATGCATTCCAGTCCTGACATTTGCATGGTCTTTTCATTTATCTGAATTCCTTCTGGCATAAAGAACAGTAAAATTTAACAATAGAAGCTTTGCTCTCCATTCAGTAGAGTCTACTGGGAAGCCAAGCAAGAAAGCATATGGCTGCCTGTGGGTGAGGTCACGCTCTGACCTCTTCCTGCTATGTTGAAGAGGCCATGCCATCTCAGAGCGAACCTGGATAAGGAAGGTAGCTGCCACTGCATTGTCTCCTCGGGAAGCCAAGCATAACCTAAAGCAGACTCTCTAAATAGGAGATGTCTGCTCACAGGAGTAGCCAGAAAAGAGCCATGGGATAACTGCCAGATGCCCCTATCAGGACAAAACAAGAGGCGCCTAGTGTCGGGTATGTCATGGGCTGTGCACACTGTACCTCTCGCTAGACCTTCATTCTTACCTCCAGACTTGACAACAAAATGACAGTCAGACAAGCTGGCTGGGCCACAGTTTCATTTTCACATCTCTCCAAGCTAGTACCAGAGAAATGCAAACCATCCCTAGGGTACTAATGAGCAGAACTGTTCCAGACCCAGGAGAAGTATCAGGCTTTTCCAGGCTCCTCTGACTGCTCCTGTTGTGCTTCAGCCCTAGTCCTCTCCCAAAGGAACAGCAATCGGGGGTAAAGATGATGTATATTTTCTGCTTTAGGAAGGAAATGGCCTTCTCTCAGTTTTATAAAAGTCTTCAAGGGCCTGCAAAGATGGTTCAGCGGTTAAGAAGCAATTACTGCTTCTGCAGAGAAACTGAGTTTGAGCATGGGAACTGAGTTTGCTGCCCTTGCACAAGAACTGAGTTTGAATCCCAACATAAATGCCTTTCAGCAGAGCAGGTACTATCTAGAATTTATCCTGTTACCTACTGGGCAGCAAGACCTTCCAAAGAGGCCTGCCACTGCTCTGTTGGTATGAATCCAAGAGCCTTCAATCTCAAAGTTCTTATGTAAAAGCTCACTGAGTATTATCCTTGTTGGGTGCCTTTAAGGGCAGTGGGCAGACAAACTCACCCCTTATCACTGTAGTCTCACCTCAGGCACCAGCAAGAGCCTCGTTTTTTTAAATTAAAAATAGATTTTTTTTTTGTACAGAATGTTCTGATCACTTTTCCCCTCCCCCAGTTCATCCAGATCTTCACCACCTCCTCACCTACCCAAAGCCATACCTTTTTCTTCTGTCTCTCATTAGAAAACCGATATCTATAATGATAATAATAATAATAATAATAATAATAATAATAATAGCAAGAGTTATGGGAAGGACTGAAGGAGTGGAAGGGGATTACAGCCCCATACAGAGAACAACTATTAATTGGACCCTCAGAGCTCCCAGGAACTAAGCCATCAACCAAAGAGCATGGGCTATTTCATGGCCCCTGATTCATATATAGCAGATGATTTCCTTGTCTAGCCTCAGTGGAAGGGGATGCACTTGGTCCTGTGGAGGCTAGATGCCCCCAGAATAGGGGAATGCTAGAGAAGTGAGGTGGGAGTAGGTGGGTAGATGGGGGGCACCTTCTTAGAGGCAAAGGGGAGTAGGGATGGGGTTGTTGGCTCATGAAGGGTGACTAACATTTCAAATGGAAAAAATAAAATAATTAATAAAAAAGAAAAATAAGAAAACTGATATCTATAATAATAATAATAATAATAATAATAATAATAATAATAATAATAGATTAGGACAAAAACAAAAATTACAAGAAAAACAGAGATGCAGAGACACATTCACACACAATACAAAAATCCCACAAAAATACAAAACAAGGAACCATAAAGTATAAGCAAGAGACCCATAAAATTTAAAAAAAAAATGCCCAAAGCACCATGAGACAAAAATCCTACAAAAATACCATTGAGTTTGCTTTGTGTTAGCCATCTATTACCGGGCACAGGGCCTACCCTTAAGTGTGGTTTGTATATCCAGTGAGACTCCATTGGAGAAAAATAATTTTTCCTTTGCTACTGGTTATCAGCTGAAGATACTTCAGTGTTAGGGTTCAAGGCTTGTGCCCAATTCTTTCAGTACTGGGACCCTATCTAGCTTAACTTTGTGCATGTCATGTGTATACAGCCACAGTCTAAATTCACATGTGCACCATCCCTATAATGCGTTCTCCCTCCTCTTCCACAGTCTTCCCTGAACCCTGAAGAGAAGGATTTGATGGAGACATCCCATTTAGGACCACGTGTTCCAAGGTCTCCCACTCTGCATGTTGTCTACTAAGTCTCTGTATTAGCCCTCATCTACTTGAAGAGGAAGCTTCTCTGGTGACGGCTGAGCAAGGCAGGGATTGATAAGTATAGCCGAGTATCATGAGTCATTTTAGCTCTGTGTTTCTTTAGCAGAAAAGTGTTATTTAGTTTTGCCATAGGTCCCTAGTCTCAGGTTCTTGGCCACCAGGACATGGTTCCATCTCATAGATTGAGACTTAATTCAAATCAGATATGAGTGGGTTACCCCCATAAATTTTGTGTCACTTTGACACTGTTGTGTGACAAAACTTTCTCTGGGGACACTAAAGACACACACATATATTCACTCCATATAGGGAGCCATGACAGACCAAAGGATGAATATCATCCAAGTCCAATTGGATAATGAACCAATGAGTTTTATTGGGATTACTTACTGGAATATGGGTGAGGAGTTAATTACAGGAACAGAACTGACTCAAAGACAGTTGCATCACTAGCAAAGCTGTCCAGAGCACACTGCCCAGCCTACAAGTAGCTCAACAGGTTGGAGAATATCCCTGATAGGTGTCTCAGGTGGTCTAAACATATTCTAGGCATCTTGGCTGGTTTGTGCTTCTTCCAGGCAGCTGATCTGGTCTCACAGTTTCCTTTCAGATTTTCCCTTCTGTGAGTCTTCTTTGGGTCTCAGCTTCTTTTCATGTGAAGTGGACTTTCAGCATTTATTGTTATTTCTGACATGGTGGAGCACAGTGAATTTGGTCAGTTTCAAGGACTTCTGAAACTATTTTGAGTTTACTTTCTTGCTTAAAGAACTCTCTACAGGATAGAATGTTTCAGTCTCCAGGAAAACTGTTATACACATGTACCAGCCAGCATATCTTTCAGGCACATCACCATTGTAGATCACAGGGTTTGTAGCTGGGTTGGTGTTTACCTTTCATTTCTGGTAGAGTGTGCAATGCAACCTTCTGTACCATGAACCCTAGTCAACTGCAGTGAAGGAAGAACCTCCCTTCTGTCAAACTGGACAGTGAGTGAGGGTAATAAATGTAGGCATGTAGGGTGGGTTCCAGAAAGCTATCTACCTGTCCAGGTGAGGGGTTAGAGCCAAGGGTGGCTCCAAACAAGCTGGGAGGGAATGAGAACCTCCTCTCATGTGACATCTAGTCCCAAGGAGCTTATTTTGCCCATACAGGCAGATTTGCCTTTTCAGAAAGCCTTTTTGTTTAACAAAACTTTTGCAGCAAGAAACTTTTGTGTCTTTATATACTAAAAAGTTATAAAGTGTACTGAAATTCCTCTCTGCTTTTAATATTTTACTGATCTTCAATCATACAGATGTCCCCTACCACATATTTTCCTCTTCCTTGAAACTATCTTGTGGTATCAGTGTAGAAAGATTGTACTATGAATGGAGTAGCTTAGCTTGCTCCTGAACCTTACAGGAGCCCAACTTTGCAGCCCTGGGACAACAAGTATACTTGAAGAATCTCAATGGATGATCAAATAGATCTGCTACTTGCAAGTTGGACAAACTGAAAGTGCATGCTTATAAAACTAAAGAGCTTCAAAGACTGGGTTAGGGCGATGAGTTTTGGTTTTTTTAATTCCATATTTTATTTACTTACATTTTGAATGTTATGGGCTTTCCTGGTTTCCCCTCTGCAAACCCACTATCTGATCCCCCTTACCCTACTTCTCTGAGGATGCTCCCACACACACCTACACACTTCTGCCTTGCCACCCTAGCATTCCTCTACACTGGGGCATCAAGCCTTTACAATACCAACGGCCTCCCCTCCCACTGATGCCAGATAAGGCCCCTTCAGACCATCCCCTAACTCCTCCATTGGGGTCCCTGTGGTCAGTCCAATGGTTAGTTGTGAGTATCCACATCTGTATTGCTCAGGATCTGGCAGAGCCTCTCAGGAGACCGCTGTATCAGGCTTCTGTCAGCAAGCATGTCTTGACATCCACAGTAGTGTCTGGGTTTGGTGTCTGCATGTGGGATGGATCCCCAGGTGGGGCAGTCTATGGATGGCCTTTCCTTCAGTCTTTGCTCTACTCTTTGTACCTGTATTTACTTTAGACAGGAGCAATTATCAGTTGAAATTTTGGAGATGGGTTGGTGGCTCCATTCCTCAAGCGGGAGGCCATGCCTAACCTCTGGATATTGTCTCGACAGGTTCTCCCTCCCCTTTGTCAGGTATTTCAGCTAATGTCATCCCCTTGGGATACTGGGAGTCTCTTGCTTTCCTGACATCTGGGACTTTCTGGTTACTACCTCCAGTTCCCCATCCCTCATTGCTATACAACTATGTTCAATTTCCTAATCGTCTATACATCTCTTCCATCTCCTCCCATATCTGACTCTTCCCCTGTTTTCCCCTCCCCCTCTTCTTTTCCTCCAAAGTGCCTCACACTGACTACTTCATTTGATTATTTTGTTGCCCCTTCTAAGTAGGACTGAAGCATCCACTCTTTGGTCTTCCTTCCTCTTAAGCTTCATGTGGTTCATAATTTCATCATGAATATTCTATGTTCTTTACTCCACTTATCAGTGAGTACATACCATGTATGGTCTTTTGTGACTGAGTTACCTCACTCAAGATATTTTCTAGATCCATCCACTTGCCTAAGAATTTCATGAGTTCATTGTTTTTAATAGCTGAGTAGCACTCCACTGTGTGGATGTAACACATTTTCTGTATCTATTCCTCTGTTGAAGGACATCTAGGTTCTTTCCAGCATCTGGCTATTATAAATATGGCTGCTATAAACATAGTGGAGCATGTGTCCTTATTACATGATGGAGCATCTTCTGGGTATATGCCCAGGAGTGGTATAGCTGGGTCCTCAGGTAGTATGCTATGTCCAGTTTTCTGAGGAACCACCAAACTGATTTCCAGAGTGATTGTACCAGCTTTCAATCCCACCAGCAATGGAGGAGCATTCCTCTTTCTCCACATCCAAAGAGAAAGCTGGATTCTGAGGAGTCCTGAATCAACCGAGATTATAGGAAGGACGGAAGCACTTGAGATAATCAGATGGCAAAAGGCAAGAGTAAGAACAGAAGCAACACAAACCAAGGTTACTTGGCATCATTAGAACCAAACTCTACCACCATAGTAAGTCCTGGATACACCATCACACCAGAAAAGCAATATATGGATCAAAAGACATTTCTCATGATAATGATAGAGGACTTTAAGAAAGAAATAAATAACTCCCTTAAAGAAATACAGNAGAACACAGGTAAGCAGCTAGAAGCCCTTAAAGAGGAAACACAAAAATCCCTTAAAGAGTTACTGGAAAAACCAAACAGGTGGCACCCAAACACCCCTTCAGGATAAAAGTCTTGAAAGATCAGAAATTCAAGGCCCATACCAAAACATAATAAAAGTAATACACAGCAAACCAATAGCCAACATGAAACAAAATGGAGAGAAGCTTGAAGCAATCCTACTAAAATCTAGACAAGGCTGCCCACTCTCTCCCTACTTATTCAATATAGTACTTGAAGTCCTAGCCAGAGCAATTAGATAACAAAAGGAGGTCAAGGTGATACAAATTGGAAAGGAAGAAGTCAAAATATCACTATTTGCAGATGATATGATAGTATATATAAATGACCCAAAAAATTCCACCAAAGAATTCCTAAACCTGATAATCAGCTTCAGTGCAGTAGCTGGATATAAAATTAACTCAAACAAATCAGTGGCCTTTCTCTACACAAAGGATACATAGGCAGAGAAAGAAATTAGGGAAACAACACCCTTCATAATAGTCACAAAAAATATAAAATACCTTGGTGTGACTCTTGTTAAGCAAGTGAAAGATCTGTATGATAAGAACTTCAAGTCTCTGAAGAAAGAATTAGAAAAACATCTCAGAAGATGGAAAGATCTCCCATGCTCATGGATTGGCAGGATTAATATAGTAAAAATGGCCATCTTGTAATCTACAATTTCAATGAAATCCCCATCAAAATTCCAACTCAATTCTTCACAGAGTTAGAAAGGGCAATTTGCAAGTTCATCTGCAATAACAAAAAACCTAGGATAGCAAAAACTATTCGTAACAATAAAAGTACTTCCGGTAGAATCACCATACCTGACCTCAAGCTTTACTACAGAACAATTGTGATAAAAACTGCATGGTACTGGTACAGCGACAGACAGGTAGATCAATGGAATAGAATTGAACACCCAGAAATGAACCCACACACCTATGGTTACTTGATCTTTGACATAGGAGCCAAACATCTGGTGGGAAAAAGACAGCATTTTCAACAAATGGTGCTGACATAACTGGCGGTTATCATGTAGAAGAATGTGGACTGATTCATTCTTATCTCCTTGTACAAAGCTCAAGTCCAAGGGGATGAAGGACCTCCACATAAAACCAGAGACACTGAAACTTACAGAGGAGAAAGTGGGAAAGAGCCTTGAAGATATGGGCACAGGGGAAACATTCCTAAATAGAACAACAATGGCTTGTGGTGTGAGATCAAGGATCAAGCCAGGCAGTGGTAGTACACTTGGGAGGCAGAGGCAGGTGAATTTCTGAATTCGAGGCCAGCCTGGTCTATAGAGTGAGTTCTAGGACAGCCAGGGCTACACAGAGAAACCGTCTCGAAAAAAAAAAAAATCAAGGATCAACAAATGGGACTTCATAAAATTGCACAGCTTATGTAAGGCAAAGGACACTGTCAATAAGACAAAAAGGCCACCAACAGATTGGGAAACGATCTTTACCAATCCTACATCTGATAGAGGGCTAATATCTAATATATACAAAGAACTCAAGAAGTTAGAATCCAGAGAACCAAATAACCCTATTAAAAACTGGGGTACAGAGTTAAAGAATTCTCAACTGAAGAATACCGAATGGCTGAGAAGCATCTGAAAAAGTGTTCAACATCCCTAATCATCAGGGAAATGGAAATCAAAACAACCCTGAGGTTCCTCCTCACACCAGTCAGAATGGCTAAGATCAAAAACACAGGTGACAGCAGATACTAGCAAGGATGTGGAGAAAAAGGAAAATTCCTCCATTTCTGGTGGGAATGCAAGCTGATACAACCACTCTAGAAATCAATTTGGCAGTTCCTTAGAAAATTGGACATAGTGCTACTGGAGGATCTAGCAATACCACTCCTGGACATATACCCAGAAGATGCTCCAACATGTAATAAGGACACATGTTACACTATGTTCAAAGCAGCCTTATTTATAATAGCCACAAGCTGGAAAAAAAAACCAGATGCTCCTCAGTAAAGGAATGGATACAGAAAATAAGATACATTTACACAATGAATTACTACAGAGCTATTAAAAACAATGAATTTATCCATTTCTAAGGCAAATGGATAGATCTGGAGGATGTCATCCTGAATAAGGTAACCCAATCACAAAAGAACACACATGATATGCACTCACTGATAAGTGGATATTAGCCTATAAGCTTTTAATACCCAAGATACAATTTGCAAAACACATGAAACTCAAGAAGGAAGACCAAGTGTGGATATTTCTATCCTTCTTATAAAGGGGAACAAAATACCCATGGAAGGAGTTACAGAGACAATGTGTTGAGCAGAGACTGAAGGAATGACCATCCAAAGACGGCCCCACCTGGTAGTCCTTCCCATATACAACCTCCAAACTCAGACATCATTTGTGGATGCCAACATGAGCTTACTGACAGGAGCCTGATATAGCTGTCCCCTGAGAGGCTGTGCCAGTGCCTGACTAATACCGAAGTGGATGCTCACAGTCATCCATTGGATAGAGCACAGGGTCCCCAATGAAGGAGCTAGAGAAAGGACCCAAGTTGCTGAAGGGGTTTGCAGCCCCATAGGAGGAACAACAATATGAACTAACCAGTACCCCCAGAGTTCCCTGGGACTAATCCACCAACCAAAAAAACACATGGTAGGACTCATATCTCTAGCTGCTTATGTAGCAGAGGATGGCCTAGTTGGTCATCAGTGGAAGAAGAGGCCCTTGGTCCTGTAATGATTCTATGTCCCAGTATAGGAGAATGTCAGAGCCACAAATCGGGAGTGGGTGGGTTGGTGAGCAGGCAAAGGGGGATGGGATAGGGGGTTTTCAGAATGAAATCTAGGAAAGGGCACATTTGAAATGTAAATAAAGAAAATATCTCATTTTTTAAAAGTCTTCTACATGTTTGATTATGGTTTCCTGTATTTCTTTAAGGGAATTATTTATATCCTCTTTAAAGGTCTCTATTATTTTCAGGAGATGGGACTTAAGGTCAAAGGCTTGCTCTTCAGGTGTGTAGTATATCCAGGGCTTGCTGGAGTAGGAGAGCTGGGTTCTGATGATGCTGTATTGTATGGGCTTCTATTAACTGCGTTCTTGCACTTGTGTTTTGCCATCTGGTTGTCTCTGGTGTTGCCTGGCCTGGGTGTTCTGGGTTAGAGCAGATACCCTGGGAGGCAGTCAGAGCTGTGGGGTGGGACACAATGTGCCTATCCGTGACTGCAAGTGTATGTACAAACTAGAAGGAAGATGCAGCTCTGGCAGAGCAGGACAGAGCTCATGGCTATGGCACTTGCTGGGGTCCCAGCAGTCAGGGGAAAGGTGTTGGGTGGGCCAGGCTGGGATCAGTGGTGACTCTTACCTATGTGACTCAGGTTTGAGCAGACCTCCTCGGAGGCAGGAGGAGCTGTGTAGTGGGGTTCAGTGAACTGTTGGGCAACTACAATCACTAGACTACTTTTCATTTATTTATTTAATTACACCCCATATTTTATTCTCCCCCACCCTGGTCCACCCTCCATCTGTTCCACATCCAGTACCTCTTCCCCACCCCCCTGTCTCCACGTGGATGGCCCCACCCCCCTCCCCACCTGACCTCTAAACTCCATAGGGTCTCCTGTCTCTGAATGAACACAGATCCGGAAGTCCTCTACTGTATGTGTGTTGGGGGCCTCATATCAGCTGGTGTATGCTGTCTGTTTCGTGGTCCAGTGTTTGAGAGATCTCGGGGGTCCAGATTAATTGAGGCTGCTGGTCCTCTTATCTTCTTTCAGCCTTCCCTAATTCAACCACAGGGCTTTGCTGCTTCTGTCCATTGGTTGGGTACAAATATCTCCCTCTGACTCTTTCAGCTGTTTGTTGGGTCTTCCGGGATATGGTTATGCTGGGTTCCTTTTTGTTAGTGCTCCATAGCCCAGTAATAGTGTCAGGCCTTGGGACCTCCCCTTGAGCGGGATCCTATTTTGGGCCTTGTCGCTGGACCTTATTTTCCTCGGGCTCCTCTCCATTTCCATCCCTCTAATTCATTCAGATAGGAACAATTATGGGTCAAAGATGAGGCTGTGAGATGGCACCCTTCTCCTTCATTTGATGCCCTGTCTTCCTGCTGGAGGTGGGCTCTATAAGTTCCTTCTCCCCACTGTAGGGCATTTCATCTGAGGTCCCTCCCTTTGAGTTCTGGGAGTCTCTCACCTCCCAGGTCTCTTCTGCATTCTAGAGGGTCCCCCCAACTTTCTATCTTCTTTCAAGAGAAGATATAGCAAAAGATTTATGCATCAAATGAAATAGCATTCCCTGACACTCTTAGGCCACCTGTACTTATATAGAGTCTCCTTCCAAGCAAACTATGTATTTTTTTGGCATGTGATCACACAAGTCATTCTGTGAAATAGTTTACCTTTCATTTTGCTCCTCTTATCAATTTCCCAAAAAGTACTTGTGATCTTGCATTTAAACATCTAAAAAGATTTTATTTTCTACACTGCTGTGTAAATATAGACAGCCTCTAATTCTGTTCACCTATTCACAGAAGTAAGTACGCAAAAGGCATGCCGACATTGCTATCTTCTGTCCATCACTGGTGGCAGATAAAGAAGGAATACTTTGATTTTCTTAGTGATGTTTTACTCACTAACACATTAAAATAAGAAGGGAGGTAACTGTTAGCAGCCTTTACTGGGCCATTCACACATTTGCAGTGTATTTGTCATTTGTTCCTTGGGGCTCATCTTTGCAGTGAGACATAATATACTTACAAATCAGTAAATCAAGGACAATAGAGCTTATATGTAAGAAAGCTGCAATAATAAGTCAGCTGGTAGTTGTAGACCTCAGACCTCCTGACACCAACCAAAACATAACACCGGTGGTTCTACAAGGTTGCTTGTAATCATAACTTGTGGAAGAAGACTGACAACCTTGCCTCCATGCTCTGAAATGCTTACAAACATATGGGTGTAGGGACTTGGAAAGAAAACAGTACTTATAAGGAGTCCAGAATTTTCTGAACGTTTGTGAGATGTTCCTTAGTGAAAGAAGAACTGCATATCAGTGAGTAGGATAAAAAAAGAATTAGCTGAATTTTATTTAAATACTGTTCTTTGTTTCAATGAAATATTGTTAAGTAAAATAAAATAATAAATTTATATCAATTATGTTTTAGAAAATAGAGCAAACAAATAGTCTAAACAAAGTATTAATATTTTGAATAATAAAACTTTTAAACTTGAAAATAATTATGAACTTTGACAAAAAGATATGCACCCAAATTCCCTTTGACACTTGTTTTTGAGAATTCAGGGAAGTAACAAGAGAATATTAGAAGGAATCCTTGAAAGTTTGAAGAATTTATCTCTCCAACATAACAGAGCCAAACTTCTCTGTTACTCGGTCCATCTTACAATCATCAATTAAATTGTGTGTGTGTGTGTGTGTGTGTGTGTGTGTGTGTGTGTGTGTGTGTGTGTGTGTGTGTGTGTGTGTGTGTGTGTGTGTGTGTGTGTGTGTGTATGTGTGTGGCCTTCTTATAATTCAGACATTATTATAGGTATTATGCATTTCATAACGTGAAGCATAAACAAAGCATCTATAGTATAGAGCTTTAATTTTAGAAGAACAGTTATAAATATGTAAATGTTGTTGATCATTGTGTTCAGGTAAATTGAGTAAGGGTTAAAAAAAAAAGCTTTAGAAATGGCAATTAGCAAAAGGCTCAAGAAGGAACCATAACTCTGAGAGCCCAAGCTCTTCCTACATAAAATGGAAGCATGGCTAGTTAATTGCTAAGCATGTAGGGGAGGAACAAACCTTTCGTTTTTGTTTCTTGTTGTTTTGTTTTATTTGGTTTGATTTTGTTTTGTTTTGTTTCTTAAGAAAAGGTCTCCCTTATGTAGCTCTGACTGTCCTGGAACTCACAATGTAGACCAGGCTGACCTGGAACTCACAGAGATCAATCTGCCTCTGCCTCCCAGGGACTGGGATTACACACATGCACCACCACACCTTAAAGTATACCTTTTTTAAAGGGCCTATCTTAGGCCAGATCATCTTCTTCACTAAGTGTAAATTATGGTCTTTGTTGTCCATTGATCTCAGAATGTAATAAAAATGTCCATTGATCCCCAAGGTTAATTCCATTTTACATTTGAGGAATTTAACCTAAGAATAAAACACCATGCTGAAGGTTGCATAGAAGTAAAAGGATTAAAGCTCCCTATTCCTACAATTCTAGCTCTGAACATTCAACCTGGCTATACTATGTAATGAGAAGAAAAATTGAACCGTCAGAGTGCTTCAAAGTAGATTACACATGTGTAAGCTATACTAGACTGAAATATTTATAAACAAGGAACTAGGTAAGTTTATCTAACTGCCCTCACTTATTACAGGCAAGTAAGCTATGTAATATGTGTTAAGCTAGTAAAATAGCAAACTCTCCACCTAAAAAAATCTATAATTTTAATCAAAAGTTGGTTTCAGTCATTGAAATTCTGTTATTGCTGCTTACAAACATTAAAGTCAATCAAAACATCAGTAGCTTTGCAAGATCAATATTTTTAATATGTTTGCATTGCAGCGCTGCAAATTTTTGGTTAATAGATCGTACCCATATTGATTTCCATGGGAAGTGTTAGTCTGATACTGATATAATTAAAAAAACAGGGATTATTGGTTTGAAATTTTGAAGAAGATAGAAATATAAAAATTGGTTATTGACTAAATTACTTGGGGTGAGTGAACCTCGTGCACTTGCAATAAACTGGTAGCACCGAGTCATTACTGAATACTACCTTAGTCCCTTAAAGTGAAAATCAGTCAATAACCTATTATAACAATTCAGATTGTGTTGGCAAAGTGCCATATATAAGATCCACATTTTATCAAAAATTAAAAAAAACTACATAAGTACATGTATGCAAATTGTTGAGAATATCTACTGGAATGCAGTGGCTGGTTTTGACTTTGAAATTCATGCTGAACATACTTTGAGTAGCCTTTTTAAAGAGTTAAACTACTTCAAAATAAAAGAAGCATACAATTACTCTATGAGCAATAATGAAAATGCAAGCACTATAGTATGTTAAGTGACAGATCCTATTATTTTGACTCAGAGCAGTATTACAGTTGTTACTCTGTTCTCAGCATGTAGGAGTGATGTATGCAAGCATGAGGTCAGATGCAGATGCATCCCCACAATGTGGATTCAGTGATCATTGCACTGTTCCTGTGTGTCAGCCTTTGGTTATTAGGAGAACCATATTTTCATCTTGGAAATCTCCTCTGTATTTTTATCTGGTTACCATTATACATTTATGAACTCTTTATATCTTGGAGGCAATCTAGTATATTTGGGTTTTATAAAAGAACCATATATGTTTTGCCTATGATAATAATACTTAAATATTAGAGTTATATATTCTCTTACACAATTTTATTCACTGTTTTTTTTTGTTATTTACATAATATGGGAATTTTTGTTTGCTTTAAGGGGACCAGAAGATTAAGCTATAAGATAAACCTAAGTATTAGTAGCCACAACTGTTTGTTTTTTGGGTTTTTTTGGTTTTTTTTTTTTTTTTTGCCATCTCCATAACCCCTGGTCAATACTTTCCTTTCATAATCTAGCTCTCTTTATGAAGAGAAAATTGATTGTGATTCCTTCTGCTACATGATATAGTAATGCCTACAAAGTGGAATTGGTTGTCCATTGCAATTTAATATTACCCTTTAATCAACTTTTTTGTCAAATTTCTTTCATTATATTCTAACCTTTCCTATCTTTAGTCATTGTAAGTAGCATTACCCTAAATTCAGTTGGCTCTCCCTATTGTACTGCATATATATACTTGAATCTGACTTTCTTCTACTTTCTCAATTATTCCTATTCAGAATTCCTTGTTTAAAAATTATAGTTTATTTAATATTTCCCCTTTTTTCAAGATGGAGTCTTATTTTGTAGTTCAAGGTGGCTTTGAACTGAAATCCTTCTACCTCAGCCTCCTGAGTGGTTGGGATTAAAGGCATGTACCTGCAAATCTTGTATCCAATAAACATTTATTGAATACAAAGAGAGCTAGTTATGGCAGAAGTAATGACAATAAGATAAAGTTTTTCTTTCATGAAACGTACAGACGAAAGGAGGCAAAATAGATAGCATTGTGTAGCATACCGTGGTGGGAGCGTAGCATTGTGTAGCATACCGTGGTGGGAGTGTAGCATTGTGTAGCATACCATGGTGGGAGCGTAGCATTGTGTAGCATACCGTGGTGGGAGTGTAGCATTGTGTAGCATACCATGGTGGGAGCGGCACAGGGTAGTGTAGAAGTGAGAACAAGAGGAGGCAGGAGTTAGAAAGAAAATTTCTGTGCCTAAGAGCAAAAGTATCAGAGCAGATTATGTAGAACTAAATAATATATGCTAGACATGTAGTTCATTTTCACAGCAGCTTGGTGAAGGAATGCGAGGTCAGTAAGGTTAGGCAAGCTGTCCAAAGACAGAGGTGGGAAGTGGCAAAGTAATGAACTCAGTCAGTATGGATCCAGAGCTGAGCTCTTCTCCGTCCTTGTATGCACTCTGAGACATGACATCTCTTAGAGTTCCATAGCTGCAGCTTGGTGTAGACCACCTGAATAGTTCAATTTTATCAGCGTGTCATTGAATATGGAAAGTCTTTTTGACTCAAAATTAAAACTATGAACTTCTTACATCAGTATTCACTAACCATTAATAAAACAAGACTACGATAAAAGCAACTCTGTGCAATTCTTTCTTTTCCCATCTTCTGATTTTCTTCACAAATGAAGAGCTATGTTCTTGATGGTTAAGTATTGTCTAGAGGATGAATCAGAGTTCAGCTGATGTTCAATGTCCACAAAAGATTTTTTTTAAGTGTGTACTTTACTGGAGCCTCAACTTTTATCCCCAGTCAGTATTTCAGTGGAGTCTTTGAACTACTGGAACAAAGAATGGAATGATTTTAAAGGGGGTTCAGGATGGATGTTATGGTAGGAGCATGTCTACAACTCCAGATATTGCAAATGTAGTCCTTATGTTCCTGGACATTGGAAAAGAGAAGAAAGCATAGAAATTTAGACTAGAAGTTAAACTCTGCATTCAAATGTTGTTATTAAATTCTCTGAAGATTCAGTTAATGCCACCATCTTCTAAGATCATTAAAATATTAAGACTGTCCTCTCAAAGGAAAGGACTGGTCTTGGAGAACAAAGTCATTTGGGAACCACTGTAGAAAAGAAGTGGCAGACAGGAAATTGTTAAGCGATATGACTATTTTGATGGGGAATAGGTGGGGGATAATCAGAATGCATCTCCACACTTTGTCCTCTTGGATACTAGAGTGAGTATCCCACCTGTGTCTAGTGATTAACGAGTGGTCACAATTACATTCTGGGCATTACCACCAAATACCACTCTAATTTTTTGTGCCTACTCGTTGACTCCATGTTTAATACCAACCTTCCCTTCCTTAGGTGAGAAGAATGACCAGGTCTATTTCTTGTTTACACAAAATGCAAAGTTTTGTTTTTGTATCTCCCAAAGGATACCAGAAAATAGAAAGAAGACTAAGTTCTTAAAATGTGCCCATGTGCTTGTGCGTTCTCTCTCTCTCTCTCTCTCTCTCTCTCTCTCTCTCTCTCTCTCTCTCTCTCTCTCTAATGCTTGTCATTTTGTGATGATTTGGAAAGTGTAAGAAGGTGGGAGTTAAGACAGAAGAAAACTCAGGCTGTTGCATAGACTTCAAAGAGAAATTTGGGTCATCCAAGCCACTTGTATGCAGGATTCACGACACATTTGTGTCACTCGACGGCTCAGCTTTCTGTCCTTCCACAAGGTTATAGTAATCCTAGTGTATGTAGGAAACCACAGAGACCTGAGTGACTTGTAGAAGCAATTTTTATCACCTCTCAGTGTGCTGCTGAGTTGTCTGAGCTCAGCTGGTAGATTCTTGCTTAAGCTCTCTCAGGACTAGTCATCTAAAAAGCACTGGCCCCAGACAGACACCCAGTATTCTGGATCTCATTCATATGGCTGCCAGTTGGTGCTCACTATCAACTTGAAATTAAGCTGAGAAATTCTGCTGTAGTGCTGCGAATTACCTCTCTATGTGGGATTTCCTCAGTATATTCTGGATTCCCACAGGGACTAGGCACGTATAAGTATTTTGAAGATGCCATAAAGAAACTACATAAGTCATGACATGAGTGCAAAGTCATCAACAGCCTTTCCACCTTATTTTGTGTTCAAAAAGTTATGAGATACCTGCCCAAGATACAGAAAATAAGCAAGAGATATGACTCCACCTAGATAAATCATGTAAACTACCCCCTCTAAAGATCAGTAAATATTGCCAAAGACGGAGCAGGAAGCATGTAAAAGCCAGGAGATGAGGTGAAGGACTATGAAATTCTGTTTCCCAGATTCTGTACAATTACTGTAAACATTAACTCACATCAACTGATCAACTGTGGTTACCAGAACTGGGCCAACTTGACACCAACTCCATCAGCATCTGTAGAAGAAAGGGTTCATTGGGTCTTACCCTTTATTTCTGAACTATTGGTTATACATAAGAGAGTCACTGAGATATATATACACACACACACACACACGCTATTGAGTACTAAACAAAAATGAATTGACATGAACCAAAAAGAGGAATGTGAGGATGGTGTTCACCCAGGTGGTAAGAAGAAAGGAGTAGACAATGTGAACAAAATACATATGTGAAATTGTAAAACTAATGAGAATAGTTTTAAGTCATAAGGAGATAGAAGCAATGGCTCAGCACTCACGGATGTGTCTTATTTAGCATTTTATTGCTGTGAAGAGACTCCATGACCAAGACAACATTTAATTTGAGCTAGCTTACATGTTCAAAACTTCGGAGCATTATCATCATGGCAGGAAGCATGGCAATGTCCAGGCAGGCATGTTGCTAGAGGAGCTGAGTGTTCTATGTCTTGTTCTGAAGGCAAACAGGAGAAGACTGTCTTCCAGGCCCCTAGGAGGAAGATCTCCAAACCACACCCACAATGACACACTTCCTCCAACAAGGGCACACCTACTCCAACAAGGTCACACCTAATAGTGCTATTCCCTGGGCCAAGCATATTCAAACCACCACAGGATGCTTGCTACTCTTTCAGACAACCCAGGGTGGGTCACCAGTGCCCAAGACCACTTGTAACTTCAGTTCCAGAGAATCTGATGCCCTCCTTTTGCCTCTGTGTACATCTATAGAACAGAGCATGTACATAAACTCACACATATGTGTCCATTGTGCACAAATGCACAATTTAAATTAAAATGAAATTAATGTTTTAAGTCATGAGGACCTGAGGAGATGGTACAATGGATGAGATGCTTGCTTTGTGAGTGTAAGAGCTGGGGTTCAGGGTCCCACATAAAGCCAGCAGACATAGTAACCCTCCTGTCATCCCAGCTCTGGTGGAACAGAGAGAAGGGATCCCCCGGGTCAGCGGGTAGTTAGGCAGTTGATACTAGGGAGTGGGCTCTTACTGTGACAGATTTAATGGAGAAGACTTGGGGAGGGATATGAAAGACTGGGACTTTGGACTAGAACAGAAGTTGAACACTATAAGCAGAGCTTCCCTAGCCATCTGAGTAGGAGCTTGGAAGGCAGTAGGAATAGGTACTGAAAGCTTCTGGACTTGGAGGCCCAGCTCAAGAGGTATCATAGGGGAACAATATTTTCTTCCAGGCTGAAGACCATTCTTGTGATATTTTGACAAAGAATGTGGCTATTTTCTCCTTTATCCTATGAATCTAAGTCTGAATTGAAAAGTGATGGCCTAATTTTCCTAATGGAGGAGATTTTATGACAGTCTGATATAGACTCTTTCATGTGGTCATTAGCAATCACACTTATGCAGGTATATAATGAAAAAGAGCTGGGAGGACAAAAAGAAATACAAGGTGCAGTTTGAAGCAAAATAAAAAAGTACCAGAAAAGTAAATGTTGGAGCCCAGGCTTGTGCTGAAAGAGATGAGAGGGCCTGAGTCAAAATGAAAATGAAAAAAAAAGGAGGGGTGCTTCAGGGCAAGACCCCACGCAACTCAACATCTAACTTATAATAAAAGGAAAGGCCTGAGGAATTTTCTGCTTCTAAATAGCAACACCAAAGGAAACCATCTGTGGGTTGGTTCAGGGAATCAGGCTCCATCCCAAGTGAGCAACAGAACTGGGTAGTGTCATCAGTGTGCTTCTGGCTTGAGAAACATCGTGCAAGTAAAGGGTTCATGGAATCTTCCTCCACAGTTAAGGAGAGTTGCTGAGGCCAGTGTGCAGCAAGGGAGTCCGGACATGGAGGCCTTGAAAGGCTGATGTGTGAAGCTGTGAGAGCGAAGCCTGGATGTCTGCCAAAGAGCTGTAGGTGGGCGGCTGATAGTGAAGTGTGTTGCAGGCGGCAAAGCTGTGAAGGAAGAGCCTCCAACCCTCTAACCTCGAGCAGAGAGCTACAGGATAAGGAACTTTCCCTCCTGGGTTTTGATCCAGTCTTCCTCACTATACCCATTCCTCCCTTTTGGAATGGTAATGTGTATATGGTGACAGTGGGTATTGAACATATGTTATTTGCTTCTTCTATTTCATAGGTAGCTACCATTAAGAGAATGGCTGAATCTCAGAAAAGACTTTGGTCTTTTAAATAGTGTTGAGACTGTGAAACATATGGAAACTTTTGAAGCTGGACTAAATACATTTTGCATTATGTTATGGTCACAAATCTGTGGAGTGCAGAGTGTAGAACATGGTCATTTGAATGACAGTGGCTCTCACAGGGTCATACATTTGAGTATGATCCCCAGTTAATGGAACTGTTTGGAAAGGATTGGGAGGTGCAGCTTAATTGAAGGTGTGTCACTGAAGGTGGACTTTTAAGTTTCAAAAGACTGACACCATCCCCAGTGCCTCTCTCTGCCTCTCTGTCTCTCTGCATGTCTCTGTATCTCTTTGTCTCTGACTCTATGTCTCTGTCTGTCTCTCTCTTCTCTCTCTCTCTCTCTCTCTCTCTCTCTCTCTCTCTCTCTCTCTCTCTCCCTGCCTCCTAAATGTGGAGCAGGATGTAAGTTCACCTGCCAGCATGGCTTCACTTTGCCAACATAGACTCTGAAATTATAAGCTCAAATTAAACTCTCTCTTTTATAAGTTGCCTCGGTCATGGTGATTTATCTCATCAACCGGAGAGTCACTAAGACAAGTACCCAACCCGCCAGCTGCAGACTCAGTGAGAGACCTTGCTTCTGTAATAGAGCGGGACTAGATAGGATGCCTCCTGTCAACCTTTACCCTCCACCTGCACACATGTGCCTAGATTTGAGGCCCTCACTACAGGAAGCATACATGTCTGTGAGGTCACAGTCCATAAGGGAAGCTCACTGTTGTACTTTAGCTAAATTGACATGACACCAAACTGTAGTCTAGAGATAGCTATTCATGGCATCCTTGAGGACCTACTGTCCATTCCTAGCACTGCCAAAAATATGAGCGTGGGATATAACTTATTAACACTTTTCAGTGGGCATTAGCTAGCTGTGATAAAGATTAGCTAATTATAAATGCAATGAAGTAACTATCCCTGAATGTTCTGCTGTAGTTTGTAAAATAAATTTTAAAAGGTGAAACTAGGTTAGCTAGGTTACAATGTCGGCACATACATAGTTCTGAATTAAGTAGCCATATTGCTTTGTAGATGTGTGTATATTGATACAGTATATGCTGTTGTTTTAGTCTTTACTGACCTACAAAGAAATCCTCATTTACATCCATATTACTTGTCAAGAAGAAAGGTCAAATATTTTTTATAATTAATTTCCTGTTATATATTTTTAAATATATTTATTTTATATGTTTCGGTATTTTGCCTACATGTGTCTGTGAACCACATACATTTACAGACAGTTGTAAGTGGTCATGTGGTTACTGGGAATTGAACCTGGGTCTTCTAGAAGAGCAGTCAGTGTGCTCAACCATTGAGCCATCTTTCCAGTTTCTTGTCCAATTATATCCATTTTGTAAATTAGCATATTTGTCTTCCCATTAAATCTTTGTTATTTTGCTATTGATTTATAAGAGTTCTTTATAAACAGTGGCCGATGATCTGTTTGATGGACCTTTTTCCCTTTTATGGTTCAACTTTGATATCATAGTTCCTAAAGAATTACTAAGGGTTCCGTAGTAACAATGGCTGAGCAGCATTGAAGCAGATCTGATGATGGTGTACTTTTAACAGTGGTGGCAGGTTCTTTATCCAGAGAGGATAACACGTACTTTAAATAGTCTATATGACATGCCCAACTAGAAAACACGAGGAAATGTTAGACCATGGACTCCAAATAGTTAAGTAAGAAGTGAAAACAGAAGAGAACAGAAAAGAAGGTTTAGATGTTGTGGGACTATGGTAAAACTTTCTTTAAAGATAAGAAAAAGGAGATGTGTATCAGACGCATAAGGACAAGGGTTTGTCAAACTCGTAGGATCTCTCTCTCTCTCTCTCTCTCTCTNTNTGTGTGTGTGTGTGTGTGTGTGTGTGTGTGTGTGTGTGTTCATTCTGTAGAACACAGCAGTGTCAAAAACAAAACATCAAATCTGGATGGTTGAAGTAGAATGGAAGAAAATGAAGATTAAAGATTACAGAGTCCCAACTAGTAGCCAAGATTCCTCATTTGACTGCCAAAGCTTCATCCACTCCCAGGCCTGGCCTGTGGCTGCACTTCAACAGAAATGTCTTTGAACATCTGGGCCTTCTTTCATACACATTTTGGCTATTGTCATTCATCCCTAAAGGGCTTATTCCTGGTTACTAAAGAATAGAAAGACAGTTTGTTAGAACTCACTAAATCATACCACTATCTTAAACGTACAGCTGGCAAAAAATACATGTTTATTTATATGCCCCAGTACAGGGGAATACCAGGGCCAAGAAGTGAGAGTGGGTGGGTAGGGGAGCAGGGCACGGGGAGGGTATAGGGAACTTTCAGGATAGCATTTGAAATGTAAATAAAGAAAATATCTAATATAAATAAATAAATAAATAAAAATTAAAAAAAGAAATAATGGAAAGAAAAAATACATGTTTATAACTTTATATATAAAAGTAGCTAGTAAGGTGTACAAGATACTAAGTTCATGCCAGACCATTACTGTACTCAATTCATTATAATTATTACTATGATATTTCTAGAAGATGACTTCTATGAGTTTTTAATTCGTGTTTAATATTCCTTTTCAACTTGTGTATTTACGTGTGCACATGTATATGTGGTTTCATGTGCACATATATATATGCAAGTGGAAGGCAAAGGTTAACATTGGGCACTATAATCACTCTGTGTTAACCTTGAGACAGCATTTCTCCTTGAACTTGGAGTCTATTGATTTGCCTAGGTTGGCTGGCCAGTGAACTCTAGGGATCAGCTTGTCCTGGCATCCACTTCCCCCCAGCATGGGCACTTCAAAGCTATATACCTAGACTTACTTTTGTTTTCTATTTACAATGAAGCAGTTAACAAAAATATATCTCTATAGTTTCTACTTAAGCCATTTTGACTATGGTTTCCAGTAAGAAAGTATAATCATCCTCACATTTTAGAAGTTTAATCTGTAAAAACATTGCAAGAAACATAAATGTTGCAAATTGATTATTAAAATAACATTAAGTTTTAATTATTTGCCCACTTTAAAAAATCATGTTGGTTTGGTTTCAATTTTGTTTTATGTGATAATGTTAAGCAGAAATGATCCAAACCTCTCTGCTAAAACACTACCCAAAATCATCAAACAAACTTAAAAAAACAAAAACAAAAACAAGTATTACCCGAGGAACTACGTGGCTGACTAAAACCAATGGGGTTAGACCAGTTCAACGAACTTTGAATTATGGTTTTTAGCAATTACTATTTATCTGAATCCTGCCTAAATATACACTGATGGCAATCAAACATATTTGTGTATTTGAGTGACAGTTGTTCGACCCATCCCTTTATTTAGCATGTTCTTATTGAGAGTATGCTATGGATCAGAAATAGGAGATAAATGGTGACCAAGAAAGAGTCAAAGGAAGATGGCAGTGTTGAAATCACAGCTAGTGTGCTCCCACTGAATGCTCCCAGGATGAAAGGTTATGAGTGTGGACTCCCTCACAGTAACTGTCTGAGGAACAGCTCCCTGCTGTGCCCTGTTAAGATGAGGACACAGTTAGAGGTGAGGGCAAATTAGCACATAGTGCAGCCAGAATATCAGCACTGCACATCTGACTCTGACACCAGCTTGCCAACGAGAACACTGTCACAGATAGTCGTTTTCCCCAGGGAACATATGCTGTAGTAATTCACTTACTTTCTAAGCGCTTGTTGTCTACTGTGTAGCAGGCACAGTCCTGAGTCCCGACTTGCAGGGATGGACATTGGCAGTCATTGCCATCATGGCTCATGATTTCCATGGCCTTTACTTGGGATATTTTGAAGAAAGCAAATGTAAACATTTTAAAACAAGAATTATACATAAAGCAGTAGGAATCACAAGAACTGTTAACTTGCTGACCAGAATACATGTGTCAAAAAATGTTGCACCTTCAAAGGGGCAGTGTTGTTACTTGCATGCCTGAAGTGGAATTCTTTTTAGTCTGTGATTCCAAATCTGTATCAGAGTTTTTAAAAACTTTCAGCCTAATCAAAATTCCTTTAAGAGGTGTTTGGCTGATTTCAGTTGCTAGAGGGGGCATTTTAAGAAAATTAGAACGAAGTAGAAATCCATTAAACCCTTGAATTATTTGAAATTAAGATTCTAGCCAAGTTTCAAGGTTAATATTTCAATGAAAAAATATTGTCACAAACACATATTTCTCTTAGTTGATAATATCAAGTAGATAATAAAGCATATTTTAACTACTATACTATATCCCAGAAGTAAGAAGCAAATTATTAAGTTCTTTGTTGTTTTGTCAAATTAAAATATTAATTATAACATGACCATTTAAAACCTTGGTCACAGAATCCATCTCCCTGTTAAAAAAGATCTTTGTTAGCATAGAAATCCTAGTTTGAACTAAAAGCATTTATGTATAATGTGCTGAAACCTCTGTCTAATAGAATCTCAATATTTTACTAGTGTTCCAGTTAAATTAACCTTAAATTATTAAAAATTAAGTTAAAAACCTATTCCTGAACAGTCACCATTTGACATTTAGAAAAAATGATTAATATTTTTGTAACACACTTTTGTAGCTCCTTTGTAATGAACATTTTGATCCTAGTTTAGGACTTTTCCTTTTTTCCCCTTTTTCCAGTGTTATAAGTCATCTTATTACGTCCATTTGAATGACACCATTGCAGAGACAAGAACAGGTTGGCTTCTGAGATGTCAGGCCTGTGCCTGGCCTTTCTGAGTTTGTGCAGTGCCACAGCTGCTGTACTGTCAAAGAGCCCAATGCACAACTTAATAGAAACATACCAATTCTTAAAAGTCCTTCCATAGACCTTTACAAAATATGCTTCAGTCCATTAGATGTGACATATTGTGTCCATTCACTAAGAGGCCATTCCTGCCCTGAGCTTTATCAGAGAAGGAAGATGGGCAAATGGAGCACTCTGTGATAGTGGAGTACTGGGGAAGTCCGTTGAGTGGAGCACTCTGTGATAGGGGAGTACTGGGGAAGTCTGTCGAGTGGACCATTCTGTGATAGGGGAGTACTGGGGAAGTCTGTCGAGTGGAGCACTCTGTGATAGGGGAGTACTGGGGAAGTCTGTCGAGTGGGAGCACTCTGTGATAGGGGAGTACTGGAGAAGTCTGTCGAGTGACAGCATTCTGTGATAGGGGAAGTACTGGAGAAGTCNTCTGTGATAGGGGAGTACTGGAGAAGTCTGTCGAGTGACAGCATTCTGTGATAGGGGAAGTACTGGAGAAGTCTGTCGAGTGGGAGCACTCTGTGGTGGGGAAGTACTGGGGAAGTCTGTCTTTGGTTATTATTTGGTCTGTCTTAGTGTTGATTTAAGGAAATTATGAGGGGAAAATGTTAGAGAAATTTATAAGCAGCATTTAGAGTATCTAGCAAGCTTAAATTTATTTTACAGGCCACAGGATAGGAAGTTAGGCAGGGAAATAGGAAGGAGACACTATATACATGAATTATCTCTGCAGTACATGTTGGGTGTTTAGAGACCAGAAACTAGGTAGCATTTTCCAGAAAGATTTTTTTCATTGGATATTTTCTTTATTTACATTTCAAATGTTATCCCCTTTCCTGCCCCCCCAGAAGCCACCTACACCATGCCCCCTCCATCTGCTTCTATGAGAATGTGCCCCCACCTACCCACCCACCCACCCCCACCTCCCTTCCCTGTCATTCCTCTACATTGGGCCATCAAGCCTTCACAGTACCAAGGGCCATTGATGTCCAACAAGGCTATCTTCTGCTCCATATGCAGCTGGAGCCATGTGTGTACTCTTTGGCTGGTGGTTTAGTCCCTGGGAGCTCTGGGGTGTCTTGTTGGTTGGTATTGTTGTTCTTCCTATGGGGTCTTCTGGAGCTGAAGTTTCCAACCTGACAGTTGGAAAGGGGACAAAATCTCTTCATTGGAGGATGTTTTTCTTGATAAAGGAAAAAATGAAATATTATATATTAAATTTCCCTTTGTGGTTAGAATGTACATTTAGCAACATAAAAGCATATACTATGATTTCACAAAACTATGTACATCTTAAAGTCTTTGTTCACTGCATACTGATTTGCAAAACTATGGAGTGCTCTGAGAGCATCAGTTGAAGTGTAATCTTACCAGTTACCTAGCTGTGATAGGAAGAAAGGGAAATGGGAAGTCCTTTCTCCTCTCCAGAAAGAACTGAGACATCACTTAGCTCACATGCCTTTTATCCAGATAACCCGAGACTGAGTCATCTTCAGTTTTATTCTGGGGTGGATGTTGTGCCTGCATGGGTGTTGGTGCACAGTATGTGTGCAATTCCTTTGAAGGCCAGAGTGTGCCTTGAGACTGGAGTTAACAGGTGGTTGTGATTTGCCATGTGGATGGTGGAGTTTGAATTCTGGTCCTCTAGGAAAAACAACCTGTGTTCTTAAACACTGAGCCATCACTCCAGCCCCACGGTGCCTTTATTTTTGACAGGTTTCTAGTCAAATTACATGGTGCCTCCAATATTTGTTTACTAATTTTCTCTTCCTCACTAGACCATAAATACCCCCAAAATAATAGTAAACCATTTACTACATCTACATCTGATTGGTACTAGGTTATAAAAGAATGTTTATTAAATTGGACATACTGAAAAAACTAGAAGGACCACCCTGTGGTTACAGCAAAGCAGCCACAGCATGTACTGAAAGGGAATAAAGTACACCAAAGTGTGTGGAACTGCAGCTATGGAAACGCTGAAGACTTTAAAGGCAAACTGCTCGGTGTACCCTATCCCTAACGGTAACTAGCTTTATGACGTTGAGACAACTCTTAGACTATGATACGCTAATTCTTCATCCAAGCTCCAGCTCCAAATATTGGAGATCCCCATTTTTTAGTTGATCAAAAATTGACTAGATGTTATATCTTGTACATTGGAAATATTCTATTATTAGGGGTCATGTTAAATACAAGAGTTTTAAGTATTTCTTACGATTTGTACTTACATAACTTCATAACTCCCCCCCCCCATATCTGGCTTATCAGGCATGATGAAATCTTTGAAAACACAGCAGCCTGTGTGCTTATGTAATATTTGGGCTGGAAATTTAAAATTGTCAGATATGAAGACTCCAGTTGTCAGAAGATCATAAAAGGCTTTACTGTTAAAAATCACCTTCTGTGAGATCTCAGCGTTGGGATTTTTCTGACATTTCAAGGCTTAAATTTGAAAGTGTAGAATCTCTATAAATACAGCATTACCACAAGCCCAAAAAAGTCAAGAAATGCAAAAGGTTAGAGTCTTACTAACTCCTCTCCCACATTATGCTCTGAATTGAGTTATGTGTGTTAGAGTTAAATATGTAATCAGGAATGCTTGATGTGAAATAGAGTTTAAATTATGACATATCAAGTTTCTCTCTGAATTTTGGAGAATAAAACTATGTATGTAAATCATTCAATAGCACATTTTTTGCATGTGCCCTTAAGGCTTTTTTATGTTTTCCTCACATGGTCCCTCATTTACAACTTTATCTTGCTGTGGACGAACCATATGGGAAATCCACTATTTTAAACTTTAGCTATTTTTGTGGTGTTACTGCATAAGAAAATGCCTTGAGAGTAGAAAATCATATACTTCTTAACCATATTATATAAATAAAAATTAATTTTCTTCTGATAGCAATTTATTGATTCAGTTCAAGGTACATAAGTTTAGTCCCAAAATATTTCTGGAAAGCTTTTACTTCTGTGGCCAAGTAAAATGGAAAATAGTAAAGAAGAGACACCATAAGACCTGGCCATTCTGGATATGTTGAAGACTTAAAGTATGTGTAATTTACATGAGACATATAAATGAAAGGATAGACTTCACTGGGATTTTTTTCTTGTTTTAAAAATAGGGTATTTCTTTCCTGCAGCAGCAACTCACATCTCATACATATGTGCATATTTAGTTTTCTATTTAGCTTTCAGTCCCAAGAACACTAATTATAATTTTAAATTATCAATAAGATATAGACTTGTACAGTAGATGTTGAATTTCTTATCTCTTGTAAGATTCCCTGTCTAAAGAAAGCATCTATTTTATGTCTTTATTTTCATTTTTTTAAATTCTTATGAACTTTATAGTCACTTATATTTCACCCTCTTTAAAGTTGAAAATGTACCTTGAATTTTTGTGCTAAAATGTATAATACTAAAAAAAATTACCAGAAACAATTCGTAAACATATCAGAACAGATGGAAATTTAGCACAGGGCTTCGGTCCAGACTGGACCAGCTGAGAACGTTTCCTTGTAGCCTATCTTGGTGATGCTTATAAAAGAGCTTCCACCAGTTTGTTAGTGTTCGAAAGAAAAGCCTTCTCCACACTGCACCTAGGGCTATTTGGAGTTCATTGTTTGTGTGTTTGTCATGGTTATCATTGAAATGCTTCTGCCTGGTGTGGCTTCTGTTGCCTCCAATGACAACAACAACAAAACAAAAAACCTTGCCCAACAGTAGTTCCTGTCATGCTGATCTTTCCAAAATCTGCACCCTAACTTTTATCTGCTTCTGTGATAAGGGAAGGTTGAATGCTATAGTTTTGTCATCTTGGGTATTTGATCCTTATAAAAATGTTAACATTTTTCTGTAAAAGAAAAAATACATCTGGAATTTGGTGCCATATTAAAGCCATCCTCTATTAACTAGTTTTCCAGAAAATATGCCGTTCTTTTTATACACCAGAATTTTTTTTATTTTTAACACCTCATCGTTATTATATCTTTTTTAAAAAAATTTATTTTATATTTAATTTATTTTTTACACTCCATATTCATTCTATGAATTCACCCATTCACCCTCCGACTGCTCCACATCCCACACCTCCTCCCCACCCCTCCTGGTCTCCACATGGATGCCACCAACCCCCACCCCACCTGACCTCTAAACTCCCTGGGGCCTCCAGTCTTTTCAGGGTTAGGTTCGTCTTTTCTGAACACAGACCTGGAAGTCCTCTACTGTGTGATATGGGGGTCTCATATCAGCTGGTGTATGCTGTCTGTTTCGTGGTCCAATGTTTGAGAGTTCAGGGGTCCAGATTAATTGAGGCTGCTGGTCCTCCTACAGGATCACCCTTCTCCTCAGCTTCTTTCAGCCACAGGGCTTTGCTGCTTCTGTCCATTGGTTGGGTACAAATATCTCCCTCTGACTCTCAGCTGCTTATTAGGTCTTTTGGAGAGCAGTCATGATAGATCCCTGTTTGTGAGTGCTCCATAGCCTCAGTGTCAGGCCTTGGGGCCTCCCCTTGAGCTGGATCCCACTTTGGACCTTGTCTCTGGTCCTTCTTTTCCTCAGGCTCCTCTCCATTTCCATCCTTGTAATTCATTCACACAGGAACAATTATGGGTCAGAGATGGCCTCCCTCTAAGATGGCCTCCCTCTCCCTCACTTGATGCCCTGTATTTCCTGCTGGAGGTAGGCTCTGTAAGTTCCCTCTTGTTACTCTCAGGCATTTCATCTGAGGTCCCTCCCTTTGAGTCCTGAGAGTCTCTCACCTCCCAGTTCTCTGATGCATTCGGGGGGGGGGGAGCACCCCCCTAACCTCCTATTTCCTGAGGTTACCTGTTTCCATTTTTTCTGCTGGCTCTCAGAGCTTCAGTCCTTCTCCCTCACCCAATACCAGATTAGGTTTCCCTCCCCTGCCCACTTTTCCCTCCCAAGTCCCTCTCTCCCTCCCACTTGTAATTTCTAGGACTGGTTCTCTTGTTCCTAGATGTGCTGCTCTGTCCAGACACATCTGGATGCTTTCAGCATTTAGACTGAGCGCCACAGTAGTTTTCACTCCTCCCACTGTGGCTTCATTAATACTGCCTGATACCCAGAGGCATAGACCTTCCTGCAGGGATGGTGCAGATGAGAGATGAAGACCTAGAACTCAGAGACCCATCGTGGGTACCAGGACCTAGTTTGGTCTCTTGCTAAATTCCATTTTGGACAGCTCTGTTTTCCTTTGATATGTAATGTTTCATTGCTTATCTCTAAACATAAGGCTCAATTGGTGGGAGCTTGAGCAGGATCAACCATTTACCCTTTCCTAAATTAAAAATAAAACCGAATATAGTTAACTGTTTATTTCCAGAGAGATACAGAAATGATTTTTTTTTTGGTCTGACTAGTTTTGCCCAGATTACTCTCTGACTTATCTTATGACCTTACTATAGACCCTGGCATAAAGTTTGATTGTGTTGGAGTTTTATCTTAGTTGTGGATTCAGTGTAGCATCCATGCCCGTGGTAGCAGAATGTGGCACTATGCCCATTCACATCTCTGAGTGACTATAATCAGATTATGCCTTCTCAGCATTTCTTACATCAGCTGCCTACATTGCTCAGAGAGGCTTAAAATCAGCCCTTAATGGAAGACAAAATAGGAGCTATAAAGGGGTTCACATATGTCTATTGATATGTGAGTCAAAAAAATCTAAATACTGAATACCTCTATCTGCAAATAGTTTTAACGTAAACTTTTGTGCATCGGTGAGTTTTTCAACTTCAACATTATTTTCTCAGCTATCAGGTTTTAGCTTTCAACTCTTAGGAATTTCCCTAATATCTTCATAATGATAGATAAATTTCATTGTTGCTATTAATGGCTAATGATTTCAGATCATCATAATTAGTAAAGCACACTTCTCGTCATCCCTGCTAGGTATTCATGAGATGTGGGATTACTGTGCCTGCTGATATTACCAAAAGAAAGCGCCATGTTCAGCAACACTGTGATATGACATGGAAAACTGAGAACTCTTCCTGTATATTTCTTTCATCCTACAAATACTGTGGTCTAGCCACTATAGTATGTGGGTGCTCGGTGAGACACTGATAATAAAGGTGAGATTGCTAAACCACCTGTTCTGGGAGCCAAGCGTATAGCCTTGAAAATTAGTCCTCATCTATAGGAACTTTGATGAGAAGTTTTGTTTTTTATTTTGTTTTGTATCTTTTTTTTACAGTCCATACTTTATCCCCCTCCTGGTCCACCCTCCAACTGTTCCACATCTCACACCTTTTCTCCCCACCCTCCAACCCCTGTCTCCAAGAGGATGTACCCACATCCACCCCATCAGACCTCCCCACTCCCTGGGGTCCTAAGTCTCTCGAGAGTTAGGTACATCTTCTCTGAGTCCAGACCCAGCAGTCCTCTGCTATATATGTTTTGGGGGCCTCATATCAGCTAGTATATGCTGTCTTGTTGGGGGCCCAGTGTCTCAGAGATCCCCGAATTCCAAGTTAGTTGAGACTGCTAGTCTTCCCATAGGGTCGAGTTCCTCCTCAGCTTCCCCAAATGGGAGATGGGAATTAGAGTCTGAAAAGGTCTTACCTTTACATCACCTCCTTGGTTCTGGGGAATCTTTCCTGTGGTCTGCCTGCTCACTTAAGTGGGCAAAATATGCAATCCATAGCTCCTTGTCCAAAAATGAAGGCATCATGACCCTAAATTAAGATTTTCTGCAACCCAGACAAAGCACTGTTAAAAGAGTTTTGGTTTTTATCATTCATACATTCAGTGGGCACAACAAGAAAGCTTGGAAAATGAAGCATAAACAATGTGGTGCCAGTTTGATTTAAAATCCTAATACATGTTTATAAACAAGCTTATAAAACTTAGTAGTATACTAATTAAATAAAGATTTTTATGAATACATGAAAAGCTGGAATTTTAAATGCCTGTAGGGAACAGGTGCTGTAATGACGTCACTGTGAGTCACATAGCTTTTCCCCCATTGAGTTTGTGTTTGGTCATAATGGGAAGAAATTGATTCCAAATGTGTTTTTGTGACCCCCCCCCCTTCTCCATTCATGTTAGTGCCTAACCTTAAATGATGTTTCTACAATCGTGGTTGTATTTACAGTAATTATATGCATAATGTAGCATATTATTGTCCAGACTTCCTGTTTAATCAGTACAGCGCTTCTTACAAGTGCAGCTGAAAAGGGCAAACAAAATTAAAGCTTTATACACCAAAACAAGTTTGATTTGCTAAGCTCCCAGCATTCCAAAGTACACAAATTTGTTCCACTAAGTTTTCCTATGGCTTGCAGATGGGCAATGATTAATCAGAGAGCTAACTGTGAAGTAGTTTGCAATTAAACTGGAAAGCTCTGAAGCATGCTAATTGAATCAGAAAATTAGAGGCACTGCACAGTAATTGGCTATTTCTCATGCAGCAGGTGCCAGGCCACTCATCTGTGGAACAAGGTATTTAAGGCACATTAGCACTAGTAAAAATACTTCTTGATATGGAACAGTTAGATTTTCTGCTCATTTTCACCATGGATGTCAAAACATACAGCTGTGCTATCTGGTACTTGCAATTCCTGTTTGAAGAGTCGGAGTTAGGTAAACATATGGAGTAGAAGCGGTGGGCAACCTTTAAGCACACAGGAAACATTTTAGAAGCAAAACCAAAAATAAGGGGCTGGGATTTTGTTTTTCACCTCAATCACTTTTGCTTTCTTAAAGGGCATTTTTAGAAGTTGAGTTTTCTGCTTAGTGTAGTTTAAAGCAGCATCCATATATATCTAGTACTGCTGTGAGCTTCGTAGCTACATAAGCCAATTCATATCATGTCTCAGCGTGAGTTTATATCTTCTAATTAGTACCACCATTTTATAGAGTGATCACATGCTATGAAAGTTTGTTTGTCATGCCAACAGGGACCGGGATGTGTAGTTTTCCTTTAGTGGAACAATCCTGCCATAGAATCATGAACAACTGTAACCTAGCCAGTGGGTAATCAAGCAAGAATAGGATTTAATAAGTTCAATTGTTGAGGTTTTAAAAAAAAATGATTTGCATCTTATAAAGGCTGAGGCATATGACTTCTGCCTCTAAATACTTTCCTTGGGACTCAATATTGTTATTAGAAAGTGAAAAGTACAAATGAAAATAAAAGCATGCTAAATTATACTGTGTTGGGAAGCAAAATATTGTAATATTCACTTGCTAATCATATTACTTAGCAGATAACTGTAGAAAATAGTAAGTTTGAACCAAGAGGCATAAATTATGAATTATAAATTGTAAACAGTGCATAAGGGATGTGTTATAACAGTGCTCATTTAAATTAAGGCAGGCAGTTTTCTCTGCACAAAAAATGTTCCTTCATTAAGTTTTAAAGTTTCCTTTATAAGGTTTTATTAAGAACATTTTGCAGCACTAAGCTAAAAGTGGTTTTAAGTTGAGCAGGCAGGTTTTTTTTCTTAAGGACAACACATCACAAACATAATACTGCAGGTCTCCAAAGCTATGCATTTCTGAGCAAACACTGCTCAGTGGTGCACTTCCTTCCCCACTCCTGACACACCGTGCTGACACATTCTGCTTTCTTTAGTTTTAAAGGAGTTCTAAAGCATTTACATGATCAATGTCTTTTGCTTGAGGGATAAAGTTTGCTCTTCCATGGACAAGTGAGAATGTATTGATCATTCTATTCTATTTGCCATTTCTAAATTCAATATACCTCTCGAGTCGATAAGCAAGATCGAGACTATATTCTTTTTTGTGTGTGCCTGGTTGTAGCTTGTTCTCAAGATCCAAGATACATTTTTGATT
The DNA here is from genome assembly GCF_900095145.1 of Mus pahari. Classification (NCBI taxonomy): domain Eukaryota; kingdom Metazoa; phylum Chordata; class Mammalia; order Rodentia; family Muridae; genus Mus; species Mus pahari. Next base: position 9,813,190 of record NC_034600.1, read on the forward strand.
AATCACAAATGCTTAGAGGTCATGGAGAGCAAATGTGTTTGTGGAGTGTCAGCTGATGCTGTCAGATAAATGTCTTAAGCTTAGCCAGGGTTCATGCCCCAGCTTTAGGCTGTACCAAATGTCTCCCCTTGTTGAGGAAGATAACAGCTACACTGGAGGCAACTGAACTGTTGGTTAGCTTCAAGGGTTGACCTTGCCATATGGGGCTGCAATCAGGTGAAAGAAAGAGTGTGGATGTTTTAATTGAAACTTTATAAATTTAAACTTCATTTGAGTCAGATGGTCTTGGTATTTACTGACACTCTAGGCCTGTGATTACTCTGATTATAATGGTGTCACTTGTTTCTAATTAGACTCCTTAAGATAAATAATTTCTCTAATATTGTTCTTGGTGTATTCTGCCAGCATTTTGGCACCATCAGTGTGTTATTAAAAAAAAAAAAAAAACTCAAAGACATGAAAAGTTTTTGGATTTTGGTTTTACAATAAAAGGAATACACGTCTCCTTGGAAATATGTGACAGAAATTATTCTTGCTTTGCAGTGTTTTTATTTCCACTAAATAAAAATATGGTTTTGGCAAAGAGAAGTCATTTGTGTTAATGACCCCGCCCATGTACCCTCTTATCTTCAGAGGACTCACTTCATCACATTCACCCCACTTACGGGCATTTGTCTTCTTTTCCTAGACAGAATCTATAAATAGGAAATAATGACAAAGCTAAACTAACACCTGGAGAATGCTCCAGGCTGAGGCTTTGTGGGTTCTTCTGAAGGAAGTTGCATTGGTCACATGTGCATGCATAAGGGGACCCATGATAGGCCATTGGTGGATTTGTCTCTAGCTTATCCCAGTTGTTTCTTTTCTACAGGGAAGCTGGTCTGCTTTTCTTTTCTCTCAAGAAGTTCACTCTGCCATGGGTAAATCATCAGTGCTAATGAGACACAGTAATACTGTTTAAAAAAAGAAAAAGAAATAACACATCTGTCATGAACTCCCACCAGATCTCTTGGAAATGAGACATTTTAAATATTTTATGCTGAACACAAGATATATTGAGGAAATAGTTTTCTATTCTGTATCCCAAAACAAAGCCATCAGTGTCAGTGAGGAGCACCACTGAAACATTTCACTTTAAATTACGTCACTTAAAATTGCCTCACATTTAAAATATATACTCTATTGGAGATATATATTTTCCCAATTATAAACTAGGAAAACATTAAAAACTTTTAAGAAAATAGGAGCTATTCTATTAAGTGTGAAAGCTTTTATGATAGTGTATCACAATAGTATTGTATTTTACTTCACTGGCTAGAGACAACCTGTGTTTTGAGTATGTTAGTATTAATGAACAAAATGGCTTGGTTTGTTTGTATATATAAAAAACTAAACACTGGTGGTAATAAAGGAGAATGCTCTCCTCACCACTGGTGAGGGAAAGAGATTCTGAGGCGAAGTCAGCACAAATTGAGCAGCCTGTTCCTGCTCAGTGTCGACCTCCTCAGCACCCTCCAGTTCTTCCCAGTCACGTAAGGAAGTGTGACTCTTCATATTAGCTTCTGCTTTTAATCTTTTCCAGGATATTTGGGGGCATAGAGGAAGAAACTCCTATTCTCTAGGCAAAGTCTTTGTGCACATGTCCCTCAGTGACTGGCTAACTTCCTAAAGATTTAGAAAACAAAGAAAAGAATAAGTCTATACATTACCATGGTTTCTTTCCTAGGTTTTGACCATTTTGCATAGTATAAGAGGGTGGTTTTTTTTTTTCAATTTGGCATGTCACTTTTTTAAATCATAGAAACAAGTAATAAATGTCCAAAATGTTTCCTATGAGTCAAGTTCTCCAGCATTTTAAATGATAAAGTCTGGCAATGGTCTCAGCATCTGGCTGAGATATTAAATCCTGCTTTCCTGCTTTTACTAATCAGATGCTAAGGATGGTTTCAGTTACAGAACAAAGTCTCTCTTAAGGTCATTAACCTTCTGTTCTTATCTGCCATTTAGAACAAACTGCACCAAGAACACCAATCATCCAAAATGACTTTTTACATTTGGGTTTTATCTTCATTCTTTCCTTCACGCATCAAATCTATGATACTGGGCTGGATGTGTGATTCCCTCAATCCCAGTACTCAGGAGGCACAAGAAAGTGGATCCCTGTAAAGTTCTAGGTCAGCCTGGACTACAGAGTAAGTGGCTGGCCAGCCTCAGCCGCACAGTCAGATCTGTCTAGGATCCCTACCCCACACATAGAGAACAGATATGCAGCTTGATCTTCATGTGGGTCTCCCAACAAGTGGAACAGGGGCAGTCTCTGACTATGTTGCCTGCCTATGGATCCCATTGGGCCACCTTGTCTGCCCTCAGTGGGAGAGGATGCACCTATAATCCTGCAGAGATTTGATGTGCCAGGGTGGGGGGGATACCCAGGAGGAGCCTCCAGCTTCTCAGAGGAGGAGGGCCAAGAGTGGGGAGCCAAGAGGATAATGGGGGGGAGGACTGCAATTTGGATGTAAAGTGGATGAATGAATGAATGAGATATGAAACATGAACATATGATGCTGGTGTTTCTCTTTTGTTTTCCTTATATTCTATACCCTTTACTCAATTATAAAACCAATATCAGTCCTTATTTAGTAATAGTGTAGCAGGGTGACTATCCAACTTCTCTTTTAAACTAACTTGGTTTCTTTAAGGATCTGGAAGAATGTGAAATTAGTAGTGTCCTGTCAGATACAATTATGTAGAATACCTTGTTTCAAAGGTTTATATTGCTTCCCATAGTGGGGGAGAAAAGAGTGAGCTCATTTTCTAGTGTATAATCAATGATAGCATTTGGGTATTGCAATGACAGTCCTGAGACAGTGTCTTATTCCTGGGAGGAGCCAACACTCTAGTGTAAGGAAGTTGCTTCCTTCTTACACAATACTTTTACAGAAATTCAAAAAAGAAAAACAAATTGGAGAATTATTTTAAATAGTATACATATAAATGAAATTAATTTTGAACTTTTCAGCATTTATACAGTGTACCAATCTCCAGTACATTTTACCTAAATAGAAGATGGAGGGCTGGTGAGATGGCTCAGTGGGTAAGAGCACCCGACTGCTCTTCCGAAGGTCCGGAGTTCAAATCCCAGCAACCACATGGTGGCTCATAACCATCTGTAACAAGATCTGACGCCCTCTTCTGGAGTGTCTGAAGACAGCTACAGTGTACTTACATATAATAAATAAATAAATCTTAAAAAAAAAAAAAAATAGAAGATGGACTTCAAAAAGCCTGTCTCTTCATAGATAGAAATTTTCATATTTAAACAGAAGGAGTTAACAGCACCACATGCAAGGAGAGGATGCAGTCCATACAGAGGCCTGCACACCACAGTCTTATCCTAAGGCAGTTTTGCAGAAGGAAACTGTCATGTACTAGAGAGTGGAGTAGTAACAGTGCAAATGTAAGCAGCTGGGTACTGTCCAAAGGCAAGAAATGCAGGTGTGAGAAAGCAGCGGTAGGAGTGAAGATAGAGCTGAAGGGGTCTGCAACCCCATAGGAAGAACAGCAATATCAACCAATCAGACCCCCCCCCAGAGCTCTCAGGGACTAAACCACCAAACAAAAAGTACACATGGAGGGACCCATGGCTCCAGCCGCATATGTGGCAGAGGATGGCCTTGTTGGACATCAGTGCAAGGAGAGACCCTTGGTCCTGTGAAGGCTTGATGCTCAGTGTAGGGCAATGTCAGGGTGGTGAGGTGGGACTGGGTGTGTGGGATAGGGGGAAGGAGGAGGGAAAGTCGGGAAAGGGGATAACATTTGAAATGTAAATAAATAAAATACCCAATTAAAAAAAAAAAAGAAGTGAAGATGGAAGGAGGTGACCAAGACAGTCTCTTAGATAAGGGAAGCCATTGGGAACAACGAAGAGTGGATCCAAGGGACTTGGATTCAGCTTCAGGGTGATGTCATTTACTGAGATAAAGATGTCTGGGAGAAAACCTGCTGTGGGAGGGAAAACACAACAAAATGTTTGGCACTTAGAGATGCTCCTTAAACTTTTATGAAAATCAGTCCTAAGCACATGTACTTACTAGCAACAGTGTGTGTGTGTGTGTGTGTGTGTGTGTGTGTGTATGTGTGTAAATAAAGTTGTGAATTTAAGAGAGTTGGGGGCACACAGGAGGAGCTGGGAGGAAGAAGGATAGTGGGAATGATGTAAATAAATAAAGCGCTGTATATATGAAATTCTCAAAAAATAATAAAAATGAAAATAGTCTACAGATTAAAAAAACTTTGTGGTGAAGAAAGAAGAATAACAGTTTTCTCATTATTTGCATATGAAACTTCTCATATGACCTAGAAGTTACTTAACTAGAATGTACATCTCTGACACCATGAGTGATCATTGACTAACAGGAGCTGTATGCATGATCAAACCTCGACCCACCTTACCAATGCAAGCCCCACTGAAGAGTGCAGATCAGCCATGTATTGGCCACTCCAATGTAGGAAGTTTTACAGTAGCACCCATATGGCAATGACCATAACTGGAAAGTCTCCTGATAGTCTCTTAGATCTTAGTAACACATAAGAACTTGTAACTTGATCTGGAAAGATGCTCAGCAAGGTAAGATGCCTGCTGTTCTTACATAGATCACAGGTTCAGTTCCCAGCACCCACACCATGGCTTACAACCATCTGTAACTCCAGTTCCAAGGACATGTGCTACACATTCATTCCTTGGGTAAAGCACTCATAGATCAACCTAATATGCTTTTTAAAAAAAGGAATTCATAATTTTATATCATCTTACAAATTGAGGAGCTCTGTTTGAGATGCTTTTTAAATGATTGAGTATCTAACCCTTTAGGGTTTTCTCTAGTTCACCTACTTCAAATGTGATTTTTCTTTAAAAAGCAAACATTATACTTCATCAAGTATGAACACCCGTTCCTACATATTAGTTTTAACCATCTACTGCCATGGCAGTGGTATGCCAATTTGCTGTTATGTTACAATTGCCTGAAAATAATACCCTTGCATATTTTTGTCTATCATAGGTGAAGTGTGTGTGTGTGTGTGTGTGTGTGTGAGAGAGAGAGAGAGAGAGAGAGAGAGAGAGATAGAGAATGTGAGAGAATGTGAGAGTATGTGAGAGTATGAGAATATGTGAGAAAGTTGTGTGTGAGAAAGCATATGTGTGTGAGTGTGTGTATATATGTGTGAGAGAGACAGAGTATGTGTGTGAGAGAGAAGGTTGTGTGTGAGAGAGAGTATGTATGTGAGTGTATATGTGTATAAGAAAGTTATATGTGAGAGAGTGTGTGTATGTGTGTGAGTGTGTGTGTGTTTGTATTTTTTTCTATTGTTCACAAGTAAAAGGAACAAAGTCAAAGTTGTTTATTGTAACTTCCTGTTTTCATTTTCATTTTCTATGTGGTGAGAAACATAGCTATACCAAGAAAAACCATTAGGAATGGATATGTTTGGCTTTTTATGTCAAAAATGAATGTTGGAATGGCATGTAAAGTTTAGACCCTTCAGCTTAATTTGGGTGTTCCAGGCTGATTATGAAAAACATCTAAGGATCTGAGACTTCTAATTACAGACTTATGTTTATGCACATCAATAATAGGCCAGTCCACTTTTCCCCCATTCAATGTTCATGCAATGTCTGCATATCCTGTGAACTCTGGTGATGCTATCCATTGTCCCTTTTCTCTGGTGGTCTGAGAGAACTGACTCTAATCTCAGAGGAAGGAGCCCTTCCTAGAAGCTGCTTGCCTCAAAGTATGCTAAAAGAGAAGATCAAACACTGAAAAATAGAATTAGGTATAGCTCTGGGTGTGTGCTCTTCCTGTTTCCCTCACCATTATTGAAAAGAAAAGCTATGAAATAAAATCTAAAATTTATTAGCCAGGATTTTTGATCCTAGCCATTCTGACTGGTGTGAGGTGGAATCTCAGGGTTGTTTTGATTTGCATTTCTCTGATGATTAAGGATGTTGAATATTTTTTTCAGGTGCTTCTCAACCCTTCAGTATTGCTCAGTTGAGAATTCTTTCTTTAGCTCTGTACCCCATTTTTTAATGGGATTATTTGAATTTCTGGAGTCCAGCTTCTTGAGCTCTTTGTACATATTGGATAATAGTCCCCTATCAGATTTAGGATTGGGAAAAATCCTTTCCCAATCTGTTGGTGGCCTTTTTGTCTTACTGACAGTGTCTTTTGCCTTACAGAAGCTTTGCAATTTTATGAGGTCCCATTTGTCAATTCTTGATCTTACAGCATAAACCATTGCTGTTCTATTTAGGAATTTTTCCCCTGTGCCTGTATCTTCGAGGCTTTTCCCCACTTTCCCCTCTATAAATTTCAGTGTCTCTGGTTTTATGTGGAGATCTTTGATTCACTTAGACTTGAGATTTGTACAAAGAGATAAGAATGGATCAATTTGGAATTTTCTACATGATAACCACCAGTTATGCCAGCACCATTTGTTGAAAATGCTTGCTGGTGGGATTGCAAGCTTGTACAACCACTCTGGAAATCAGTCTGGCGGTTCCTCAGAAAACTGGACATGTACTACCGGTAGATCCAGCAATACCTCTCCTGGGCATATACCCAGAAGATGTTCCAACTGGTAATAAGGACACATGCTCCACTATGTTCATAACAGCCCTATTTATAATAACCAGAAGCTGGAAAGAACCCAGATGTACCTCAACAGAGGAATGGATACAGAAAATGTGGTACATTTACACAAGGGAGTACTACTCAGCTATTAAAAACAATTAATTTATGAAATTCATAGACAAATGGATGTATCTGGAGGATATCATCCTGAGTGAGGTAACCCAATCACAAAAGAAATCACTTGATATGCACTCACTGATAAGTGGATATTAGCCCAGAAACCTAGAATACCCAAGACACAATCTCCAAAACACAAGAAAATCAAGAAGAAGGAAGACCAACACGTGGATACTTCATTCCTCTTCAAAATAGGGAATAAAATACCCATGAAAGAAGTTGCAGAGACAAAGTTTGGAGCTAAGACAAAAGGATGGACCATCCAGAGACTGCCCCACCTGGGGATCCATCCCATAATCAGCCACCAAATGCAGACACTATTGCATATGCCAGCAAGAACTTGCTGAAAGGACCCTGATAGCTGTCTCCTGTGAGGCTATGCCAGTGCCTGGCAAATATAGAAGCGGATACCCACAGTCATCTATAGGATAGACACAGGGCCCCCAATGGAGGAGCTAGAGAAATTACCCAAGGAACTCAAGNGGTCTGCAACCCTATAGGTGGAACATCAATATGAACTAACCAGTATCCCCAGAGCTCGCATCTCTAGCTGCATAGGTAGCAGAAGATGGCCTAGTCGGTCATCATTGGGAAGAGAGGCCCCTTAGTCTTGCAAACTTTATATGACCCATACAGAGGAACACCAGGGCCAAGAAGTGGGAGTAGTGGGTAGGGTAGCAGGATGGGGGAGGGTATAGGGGACTTTTGGGATAGCATTTGAAATGTAAATGAAGAAAATATCTAATAAAATCAAGCAAAAAAAATAATTTATTAGCCAAAATGGACACATTCACATTTTCTTCTCTGTCTTGACTGTCTGGTGTTCTGGAAAGCCCGTGGTTTCTGTGTCTCTGTGTTGCTTTTCAAAAGCCTCTGTCACCCAGGCGCTATCCTGCTTCTCTTGATTTTCTTATACATATGGGCTATATTTTAATTATTAGTATATATACAGATCATATATATATATGATTAAAATATAAACCCAACCCATTTTGCTGATGCTTTCATCCTTACATCTTTACAAGTAACCCTTACTAGTAAAATAGTATTAAATCAACACATTGTTTTTTGAGTTGCTAGTAGTTGGAAGGGCACGCATGGAGGCTGGCAGACAGCCCTTTAGGAATAGGTTCTCCACTGTCATCATAGGTTCAGAGCACCAACCTCCAGTGACCAGGCTTATGAGGTCAGAGCTCCTATTCTCTGAGCAGTTTCACTGCCCACACCACAGTGTTTTTATATTGCCTTGTAAATTGGTGTTTCCTTAACAATGGAAAAAGAATCATAAGCACAAGAAGACATTTAGAGAGTGATACTGGTTGTCACGGTTGATAAACCTGATGACATCATAGGTTCTTACTGCTCTGCTGTCATTCAGGGTCACTCAGGCTGTCTTCTCCAACAGTGGTAAGAGTCACTACAAAAGCTATACAACTAGGACATCAGTTTATTTACACATTTGCTGAAGACTGTAGTAAATGTTGAGCTAACTTGTGGCTTGACCCTTTAAAATGCATTTTACAAACAGTAGTGCTGCAGTCATCTAACAGAGGTGGTCTGTGCTTAGCAGATCTGTGGTAAGCAGAATGGTTGGTGGTGTTCCTGCGACTGACCTTACAGCTGAAGGAAAACACTTTGTTGTTGGTTGTTTGATTTGTTTGGGGGTTTTGTCTTTTTGTTGTTTTCAAGACAGGTTTTCTCTGTGTAGGAACGCTGACTGTCCTGGACTTGTTCTGTAGGCCAAGCTGGCCTCAAACTCACAAAGATCTTCCTGCCTCTGCCTCCCAAGTGCTGGGATTAAATGTGTACAACACCATGATACTGGGCAGAGAATGCTAATTTTAACCTTGAAAACTACTAAACAAAAACAGTGGCTAAATAAATAAAGTGGTAAAGAAGAGACCTGAGAAGGAAGAGGCTACAGCTTAAAGAAGTTGGGGAGCAGGGCGGGGGAAGTTATAGGGGACTTTCAGGATAGCATTTGAAATGTAAATGAAGAAAATATCTAATAAAAAATGAAAAAAAGAAGATATATTTTAAAAGCAAGAGAGAGATAAGAGAAGCAGTTGAAAGGATTAAAAAGAAAGCCCCTCATATGAAAAAGACACAGAAATAATTAAGCACATCAAAACCTGTTTACTGCCAGAATGCTGATTATGCAACTTGTTACAAGAACTGCTAAGACTTAAATCCTATAACTCCTCGTAGTCCTGCCATTTCTTCAGTCTGAATTGTGATCTGGAATTTACAAATTCCATTCTGGACTCCAAGTGAATAAAAATTTGCAATTTCCTTTTATGAACCACAAATTATACATTTCTTATATTTACAACTCATGAATAAAATTTATTTTTAAGACTGTGATCTGTTGTTGAGTTCTGGAGTCCATGTACAGACTTAGTGCTTATCAACCACCTTATGTATCCAATGCTACACCAACAGTAGAACCTAAGGCAGAATTTTTGTAACTGGATTCTGAAGAAATGTGAAGGCAATCAGCGAACTTGGTGAGTAAGCAGACAGACATGTCCTGAGGTAGAGCTGTGGCCCACGTGTGGCTGTGAAGCAATAACTGAAGGACAAATGTTAATGTTTCTGACTTGGCTGCCTTTCACTGACTAGGAGGCTACAGTGTAATGGTGTATTAATATTAATTTGGCAATGAATCTCTTTTTCTTTGTGAAATGAGCCAGGACAAGTGTTGTTCATTTTCTGTTTCTGCAAAACAATTATGGCAATATATGTTTTTCTATTTCTGATAAATATTTAAATGTTAAACCAAGGAGCTCTGATTTTGGGAAAATGTAACTGGTGTATTTTTCCAAGTGTGAAAGGTTTACCTGGTTTCTTAGGAACAAGACTATTTATTTTTAAATCGTCAGGACCGATTCTTATCATCAAAGTGGACAATGTCTGCCATACACCATTTTTGTGAAGTAACTGTATTCTGAATACATTCTGGATGAAAGAGCCTACGTGTATGAGAAACGAGGCTGGGAAGACTTTATGGATCCCACCTAGTATCTTGTGTAATCTTCTATCAGGGTTGTATCTCCATTTCAGTGTGTAGGACACCCCGTTTTGAGTAGGATAAACACTCATTGTTGCTGTCAGACCTAGTCTCACACTAAACATTCATCTAGTCCTTTGTGGCTGCCATTTTTATCAGGCATTCTCCACAGCTTCCCTAGGCTGACCTGCCATTTCTCAGCAAATCACTGTTTCACATGTATGATTTCTAGTGAGACAAGCTTGTGGCTGGCTGCCTTTCTCTCAAGCTCAGAGAAAAGGAATATCTCTGGTGCCTGTGCTGTAGGAAAGTTGATTCATGTGTAAATTATCATTTGGCCTTTATTGCATGGCCTATGGAGAGTACACACACAGATAAAAGGCTGCATAGGTCACGGCTCAGTGCATGCAGGTTTCTCCAGTGGCCACTGTGACAGCGCTAGAATTGTCACCACAGATTATCAGACATGCTATGAAGGTTTATCATTATTTATTTGCACTTTTCTGTGTACAATAAACTCTAACATGAGAAGTGCTTCTGTGTTAATCAATCACTGTGTGCCTGCTCCCTGTATTCTCAAAGTTAAAGCTATGCTGTCGTGGGCTTTCTGGATACCTGTGCCATCTGTCATGATCTGTCTCCAGTCTTTCTTCTCCTGCTTGGACTTTTTTTTTTTTCTTTCTTATACTTTATTTCTTCAGATTTGATTATTGTCCACATGTGTTTTCAAATTTGGTCCTATCTTCATGACATATTTATTAACCAAGATAGATACAAATGCTATTTGGAGTATGAGAAACAACTCCTGAGATCTGTGTGGAGATTAGGTATTGTATGTGCCGTGAGGTCTGTTCTCACTCAACTTGTTTTCTGTGGTAGTCACTCCATGTGGACTCATTCTTTCCTTCACCGTTGAAAAGAGTAAACAATGGCCTCCGTGTTCTAATATATTATAGTAGTTCTAGTTATTGTAGCTAAATCTAATTAATATCCTAAGTATGTGCATGTCATTCCAAAACATATTGATACACTTTAAGTGCTTCTTTCTGGCTCCTTCCATAAGGCTCTATAGTATCTGTACTTAAGGGGAGGCTAATATGTCTTCTTGTACAACTTTATTTGTTTATAGAAATCTTGCTAGTATATTTGTTATCATAGTTTGATCTATGTTATTTTTAAAGTATATCAAAAAACAAGGGAATATATTTTATAATTTTTGTTAGTTTTTATTAGAACATCTTTATACAACTCTGTTTTGATAAGCTTTACTCATACAATAGCAAGAGTAAATGGTTTTTTTTAGTTTTAGATTTATTAATTTTATTTTCTATATATGATTGTTTTGCTTGCATCTGTGTGTGTATACCATATCCATTCCTGTTACTCAAGAAGGCCAGTGGAGGGGGTCAGATCCCTCGGAACTGACATTGCACTTGGCTCTGAGTCACCCTGAGTCCCCCAAAAGAGCAGCATGCGCTCCAGCCCCTTCCATGAGCTTGTTGTCACTGTTTTAGTTTTGTGTTTTAGTTTTGTTTTTCCTAGTCACTTTCCCTGGCTGCCCTGGAACTCACTCTGTAAACCAGGTTGGCCTCATTCAGAACTCCTCTTGCCTCTGCCTCTGGGACAACACCTGAGGCTGACCTCTGACCTCCACTGTCGGGGACATAGACACAGATACAGATACACTCACACATTCATGCGTGCACATGCACACACACACACACACACACACACACACACTGAAAGGTGCACAACTACAGCCAGGCAAATGAGTTTCAAACAAATGCAGTTAGTATGATAAAATAATACCTTCACTTACACCCCAGAAAAACAAAACAGCACTCTTTTAACTATTAAAGTAAAAATGTCTAGAAACAAGATTCTTCAGTTGAGCCAAGAGATTAATTTCTCATTGTAATTTTTGATATACTGCTGGAAAAAATAAACCCTTTATTTAGCGAATACTTGTAATTACTATGAAAATTACCTTTGGCATGTGAAATGGTGTTGTTCTCTACCCTCGTGTTTCTCTTCCTTCCCATGCCTGATGTCCAGCAGCACAATGGAAGGGGAGCAGAACCACTCTTTTTTATGAGCACATTGGAGAAGTATCCCTGTGCAGTCTATCACACATATGAAAAATAAATGTTCCTTTAACTTACCTTCCTAAGGATTGTTGTAGGAACAGCGTAAAATAGTGTGGTAAACAAGAGATGAGAGTTACAATGCTGTAAAGGTAGCTCTGTCACTTGAGAGTCTGGCACACATGCATGGTGACCTAAATTTGATCCCCTATATCCTTATAAAAAGCTAAGCATGGTGGTATAGGCGTGTAATCTCAGCTTGGGGAGGTCATGGTGGCATTTGTTTGTAATCCCAGCACTAGGGAGGTGAAAGCAAGTAGAATCCTAGTCTCTGGCCAGCTAACCTAGGCTCATCAGCAAACCTCGGGTCCCAATAGGAGACCCTGTCTCAAAATCAATGGTAGATGGCTGCTGTGTGACATCTGAGGCTGACCTCTGACCTCCACTGTCAGGGACATAGACACAGATACTCACACACACACATTCAAGCGTGCACATGCACACACACATTGAGGAGAGGGAGAGGGGAGTACAGTTATCAAGGAACAGATGTGCCACTCTCTATTCAGTGATCAGCACTAAAGAACTGAAGGCAGGAAGCCCAGTGGTGATAGCGGGGTGTCACTATCTCAGGGCTGCTTGCACATGCAGAGTTGTGTGGAGGGTTACATTGCTCCAGTTAGTGCTCTCATTGTCGGTTCTGTTTATTGGCTTACTCTGTTAGTTGGTATAATTGGTGTCTTACTAAAGACATTTAGTTAGGTGTGTAGGTGTATTTGAATATATTTCGTCTGTATGTGTCTGGTATATAATGTACAAATATAACATTTGAGTGTAAGTATCAACAGTTGTGGCAATTTTCCTAAGAACTTATCCCATGCATCTGTGTTGAGATAAGCATGCTATAATTATGACAATTAAAGACATTTAAAAGGAGTGAACAGATTTGTTTCTCTTTGTAGTAATTTATTTACCCTGGTAGCTGAACTCAATACAGTCTCTCCTTTTTAGTTTGCTTTTATCCAATATGGGATGACCTGTTTTAATTGAGCCTTTTTCCTTAAAAAAGAATAGAAACTTGCACAGCTAGCTCAACTCTTAATTCTTACAGTGAACATGTAATTTAATTTTGTAAGAATTAAAGAAATTCTTACAAAAAAAATGCTGAAAACTGGATCCTGCATGGAATTTATAATTGAAGGCATTTAGACTGTCTAATACTGTTCTAATGTGAAATGTGCCTGTTATCAAGAATGTAGTCATTACCTTGTGATTGGAAAGTCATAGAAAATTAGTATTGTTCTACAAAAAAAAAAGTAAAAAAGCTCTTCTTGTTCACTGAATACATGGCATCTTTCTTGAAAAAGATCTCTACTTCTCTTTCACTCACTCCTGGCTAGCACCTGTTCTGCCTTCATTCTCTTTCTGGTAGCAGCTTTGGCAAATGCACGGCCTCTAACTTCACTCGTGATAATTCAGTTTCAATGCCACAAGAACTTCTTAGTTTCTTCTACTCCGACTCTTGAACATAATTTATTTTCGTAAGATCATAAGTGACAGGCCAGTGGATTTGCTGTATCAGCTCAGTCCCTTCCCAGATTTAATCAGTCATGAGTGAGGATGACCCCTTATTGTCCTGAAATATGTCTGGCAGCAATGTAGCCTCCCAAGAAGGAGCAGATGGTGAGAACGCATTGTGATTGACACTCTCTCAACATGCTATGCCTGGTTCAGGGCTCCCAACTACTAACAAGACCATTATTTAAATGTTATTTCCTCAAAGAAATCCCAAACTCTACTCTGTGTGTGCTCCCAACATATGTTCCATTATACTCTAGGGCTCCATCATAAATATCTACGTCTCTGTCTTGCTATCAAGCCCTTCCCCTGTGTTATTATAGCTGCTCTGTTTTCTCATGATCTCTTAAGCCTGTGGCAACAGGAGCAGCATTTGCCCTACTCATTCTTCTGTACCCTCTGACCTAATGCCAGGTTTATTAGCAGTATCCTATCATGTATTAAGTCATTGCTTATAATCATTGTTTTGATTTTTATCAAACTATAACTGTTGATGTTAGTGTTATTATGAGGATGGTTCACATCGACCTGACTAGCTCCTCTCCAGCCTGTCATGTGTTCTGCGACTTCTCCCTCTCCCTTTGGATTGTAATGTCTTCTTTATTCTCAGGGCCATCATCCTACTCTCACTGGTTTCACCTTATCTGGTCTCCCTGTCTACTGGTATATCCTACATAGCTCTCTGGAAATCAACTCTTTATAGCTTTCTCTGTATAAAAAAATAACTTGTTTTCCCTCTTCTGCCTAAAGAAGAATTGTAATCCAATTTTGGTCTCCTTTATATCTTATTCCTGCCAGCCTAATAGGCTCTACTAATAAATGTACAGGGCACAGCTAGATACAGGGTTTAAAATAAAGACGTCTGACAGCAGGACATGACCTCGTTCCTGTCTACCAATTAAACATAAGACCCTTGTGTTCTATTCCTTCAGTTCATACATATTTATTGAGCATCTCCTATCTTCACGACCCAATGAAGTATATGTGGAATTACAAGCAGGTAAAAAGGAGCTTGTGGTGGCTTGGAAAGAAGAGTAAGGTTTTAGCATTAAGGAAACAAGAAGTTATGTGAGGCAGGGGTTGGGGGGAGATGCTTGAGGAAAGAGCTAGAACTCCATGCTTAGAATATGGGTCTTTCAGGACCATTATAACTTGCAAACCCCTGTCATTGTGTTTTGTACATGGAGCGAGCTCAAGAACTCAATACACATTTATTGGCACATATGAACAGAGTAGTGGTGATGATAAAGCCTTCAAAATACAAGTTCCAGCTTCTCCTTAGAGCTGTTAACTTTGTTATTTAGCATCTTAGGTTTTTTTTTTTCATTTTCTAATTAATGAATGAATGCCAGCAAGTCTTTTAAAAAATTTTTCCCATCTGATTAAGACTTAGATAATTTCTGCTTCTTTGGTAGCTAACATCCCACAAACTCAGCTTCATGCTTCAGTAAGAAGATATTATGGTACTGCCAATGGAAACCACATTTGGGCAACATCATCATGTCTAAATGGCTCAGATTCAAGTTTCAGGATAGATACAGGTTCCTACACATTTGCTGTCAAAAAACCGCTTTGTAGGAGCCAAACAGTGGAATTCTTCCAAGTGTTAGGCACTATTAGAAGCACCATTAAAATACTGCAGAATTTGAAAGATGATAATTTTTTTATTTTTTTAACATAGCATGATCTGCGGTATTTCTATAAAATGTTAATCAGTTCTTGTTACTGTTGTAGAAAGTTCCTACTTTGAGTTAACTTTAAAGCCTGTCATTTGTAAAGACTATGACAGGCTTTAAACATAACTCAAAGTAGGAACTTGTATAAAAATTTTGTGTTGCTCTATACAAAAGTGAGTGTGTAGAACAATACAAGTGTTAAAATGCAACTATAAATGCAACTTTAAGAAGACATTGTGGTCCTATAATACTAAAGATGACTAGTCAGAAGCCTGGTATCTTAGTGTCTGTGACACTTTTAACCAATGACTTAGTGGTAGCTGCCCCACACTAGGCATTAAGAATTTTTGTATTTACATTTGAGCCATTTCTTTCTTTTCTTTCCTTCTTTCTTTTTATCTTATTATTTTATTTATTTACATTCCAACCATTGACACCCCCCCCAAAAAAAAGAAGACACTGTGGTCAATGTGAACTAACCAGTACCCCCAGAGCTCCTTGGGACTAAACCACCAATCAAAGAAAACACATGGTAGGATTCATGGCTATAACTGCATATGTAGCAGAGGATGGCCTAGTCAGCCATCAAGGAGAGGAGAGGCCCTTGGTCCTGTGAAGGTTCTATGCCCCAGTATAGGGGAATGCCAGAACCAGGAATGGGATTGGGTGGGTTGGGGAGCAGGGGGAGTGGGGAGGGGGAGGGGATTTTGGGAGGGAAAACTGGGAAAGGGGATAACATTTAAAATGTAAATAAAAAATTCTTTTAAAAATTTAAAAAATAAAATGTAAATAAAGATCACTCACTGATAAGTGGATATTACCCCAGAAACCTAGAATACCCAAGATATAATCTCCAAAACACAAGAAAATCAAGAAGAAGGAAGACCAACACGTAGTACTTCATTCCTCCCCAAAATAGGGAAAAAAATACCCATGAAAGAAGTTGCAGAGACAAAGTTTGGAGCTAAGACAAAAGGATGGACCATCCAGAGACTGCCCCACCCAGGGATCCATCCCATAATCAGTCACTAAACGCAGACACTATTGCATGTGCCAACAAGAACTTGCTGAAAGGACACTGATATAGCTATCTCTTGTGAGGCTATGCAGGGCCTGGCAAATATAGAAGTGGATGACCACAGTCATCTATAGGATAGAACACAGAGACCACAATGGAGGAGCTAGAGAAAGTACCCAAGGAGCTGAAGGGGGCTGCAACCCTGTAGGTGGAACAACAATACGAACTAACCAGTACCCCCAGAGCTCGAGTTTCTAGCTGCATATATAGCAGAAGATGGCCTAGTCAGCCATC
>NC_034600.1:9829669-9830773 GCF_900095145.1 Mus pahari
AAAAAAAAAAAACATTGTCGTATGGTGACTGTACCTAGAATTCTCTCTCTGTGGCCTTTCCTTTCTATTAAAGTAGAAACTAGTTCAAGATAAAAGTAATTGGCCGTCAGCATATAAGAAAACAATAATATTATATCATAAATTTTATCTACGAGTTTTCTTATAGTCAAGACCAAACAAAGAAAGGAAGTGATGGCTGGCAAGCTTGACCTTGCTTCAAGAGCAAAAGCATGCAAGTTCTTCTGGAGAGCTACACTGTGTGCAGGAAATACCAAAAAAGTCAGCACATGCTGTTTTCTCATAAATAAGTTGTTACTTATTAAATTCTTTGCCTGATGCCTCACTCCTCCTAAGACTACAAATGCCTTGAAGTCAGTGATCTCATCTTTTTTGTTAACCTCTTAGCCTCAGCTGTCTAGAGTAAATGTTTCTAGAAGGAAAAAGGAAAGCAAAATTGCATGGATTACTTACTACCCAAGAATAGAAACTAACACAATGGGAGATTCCTCTCACCAAAGCACTACAAAATAGTCAGCCTCCCTTACATTGTTAGTGTTTTATATCCATGATTAATAAAAGCATACAGTATAACATTGTATTATGTCTAAATTTTAGGATTCAGAGACAAACTACACTAATGCTTATCATAAGTCACTATAAAATGGAAGAACCTAAACAATATGTAATGTATGTACCTTAATCTCAACTCTTCAATGTCTGTGTTACAATTTTTCTGGTAGGAAATGAATGCATAAGAATAAGACCTCCAAGCTAGAGAAAGTACCCAAGGAACTGAAGGGGGCTGCAACCCTGTAGGTGGAACAACAATATGAACTAACCAGTACCCCCAGAGCTCGTGTCTCTAGCTGCATATGTAGCAGAAGATGGCTTGGTCAGCCATCATTGGGAAGAGAGGCCCCTTGGTCTTGCAAACTTTATATGCCCCAGTACAGGGGAAGGCCTGGGCCAAGTAGTGGGAGTGAGTGGGCAGGGAAGTAGGGCGGGGGTTGGGTATAGGGGACATTCGGGATAGCATTTGAAATGTAAAAGAAGAAAATATCAAATAAAATAATTTTAAAAAAGAGAAGGCATGGCAAGCAAATG
>NC_034600.1:9830784-9849599 GCF_900095145.1 Mus pahari
AGCTCGTGTCTCTAGCTGCATATGTAGCAGAAGATGGCTTGGTCAGCCATCATTGGGAAGAGAGGCCCCTTGGTCTTGCAAACTTTATATGCCCCAGTACAGGGGAAGGCCTGGGCCAAGAAGTGAGAGTGGGTGGGTAGGGGAGCAGGGCAGTGGGGGGCGGTATAGGGGACTTTCGGGATAGCATGTGAAATGTAAATGAAGAAAATATCTAATAAAAAATTGGAAGAAAAAATGTAAATGAAGAAAATACCTAATAAAAAATTTTAAAAAAATAAAGAATAAGACCTCTAATGAGAACCTTAAGTAAGCACCTCTTGAGCTTTAAGTAACAAAGATCCTAGAAAAACTGAGAGTACAGTTGTTGTTGCATTAGAAATAATAGAAGCCCAACTTAAAATCCTGGGAAAGACCATTTACTCTTCACAGAGAGAAAACTTTGAAAAAGTCCTTCCAGTATAAACAATAGCCACTTATCTAATTAAAATATATGAAAATAAGAAGTATTACCTTAAAAACAGTGCCCATGAAAGCAAATTTAGTTACTGATGTTTTTAGTAGGAATTTGCCCCCTCCCAAAAAAAAATGGACTTTTGAGGTTGTCACATGGCTTCTACTCTTCCAAACAACATTGTATTTAAACTATAGGTGCATATTTCTTTTAATATCTCTGTATTTTCTCTTTGCTGGCAAACTGTACAGCTTGCATGTCAAGGAAAAATCAATTGTGATTTATCTAGCATAAAGTCAGGTGCTCTAATGCAACTTTCTGCTCATCTCCCTTGCTAATGTCTGCCCAATAGGCTAATAGGTTGTTCTTTCAAGTGAACTGTACCTCAGTTCTTGTACTGCCTCTCACAGAGTGGACACCTATAAAACATCAAGAAGGGTGCAGAATGACTATTGGCTGTTCTCGCAGAGAGACTGCACACTCAGTGCTACTGATATTCTATTCCTCTTATCTGAGATATGCAGATAGTGAAGTGTTAACTTATCCCAGTACACAATTCTCCATGCTCTCTCAGGCATATGGAAATCACACTCTTTACAGAGGCTCATCTTCCATAGCTGCAGTTCATGTGTACTGAAACACAATGTATGTGAGGCTCCTAACCCCTGGTGAGCAGCAAGGACAGCATGAAAAATTAAAGACATGGGTGGCCCTGGAGAAGCTCTATCTAACAAGCATATATCTTGTGGGGTGTTATTAACACTTTGGGGGCTCGGGAAGTAGGTTCTTACCATGTGAGAGACCATGCAGGTGTAAAGCTGCATCCTGCCCAAGTCTCAAAACTCTGCCTGGGTTTGTTGTGTGTTATGTCCATCTGTCATTCGGTTGGGCCAAAAGAAAGATGTGAGGTGTTCTCTGTTTCTTTTTTAAATGTATGAAGTGTGGTGAGATATTAAAAATCAAAATAATAAAGCAATGCCCTATTTCTTCTTTTTATGACTTTTAAATAAAAAAATAAAAATAGATAAATCTGAATAGTATATGAATCCATAAAATTATTTCTCATTGATAGAAATAGTTCTTTTTACTGAGAACCCTATTAAAACAGAAAGTAGCATTAAATCCAGTTTTAACCAAATGTATTCTTTAAGCTTTGTTGCCTGTGTATCCAAAGGCTTCTCACAGCCTTTGTATGATGAGGTTGTTGAAGATAAGAGGCTTCTAAGTGGGTCAGAGCCAGAACATGCCTTATCTCATCATTCTTAGTATTTGGAACCTGACACCTGCCTGTTCAAAGCATATATTTATGCTTAGAAAATAAAACATTTGAAGTATTTATCACAGAACATTTCTGTTCCTAGTCTTCAATGAGGTTTAATGTTCATTGAGCTTCCACTACTTCATATTCATATTCAGTCAACAAATACATGTTACATGCCGACTCTGCAAATATTCATGGGAAAAGACACAACAGGAGCCATGGCAGAGCCTCTGCCTTAAAGGAGTAGACATTTTAGAAAGAAGAAATGAACAATAAGCATGAGACAAAATGAAGCCTATTACATAAACTCCCCAACAAATAAATGACAACACATATTAGGAAGTGTGTTGACAAACACTTGGAAAAGCAACGAGACCATGAATAACTGGGACTGGAAAGCTTAGGAAATAGAGAGGTGGTTCTCCTTTGGCTAAGGACGTGTATGTGGACTCTCCACACTTCTATGTCCATGTTAAGGCTGTGTGCTTCCACTCCTGCTGTATCACTGGCTAAGATATTTTATCTAGGAGAAGAAAAAGAAACACACTAAGCCACTTAAATTTCTTGTCCCTTCCCTTGTAAATTACCGACCTTCTTTCAAAGGTGAAATTTCTCACCTATTCACCAATACCACTTATAGGCTAAGTGTTCCTTTAGCCATTGGGAGTGAATCAGATGCTATGCATCTGACATCACAAATGTCCACATCATGTGAAATAAAGTTTTAAAGCTATAAAGTCAAAGGATTCATAGTAAGACAGTGAGAGAGATAGATGGGTAGGCAGAGCATAAAATTCTGTTTCTGAATTACTGTAACTGTAAAACTCCTGGAAGTTGGTACAAGGAAAGTTTTGTGTGTATGTGGGTGTGGGGGTGTAACTATAAATGCCTTCACAAATTGGACTAAACGTATATGGTCAATGCAACTGACAATTTTAACAAAAGAAATAACAATGCATCTAGACTTGAGAATAAAGAACACAAATAGCTCATATATCTGACACTGGAATTTCTATTTCCATTGGGATGGTTCTCTAGGATGTATAAAACCCTTTTTATATATAATTTTATACATTCCACAAAAATGACATAAAATGAATATTATTGTTTCCACTTTGTAAGTGAAGAAATAAAGTCTCAGCAATGTGATTTTCAGAGAATCATAAAGCTAAAAAAGTTTAAAATTGGTATCTTATCCAGAGATGATTTGTGTAAGTCCTGGACACATTCTACTGCTCTAGCTGCCAAGTTGTCTTCAAGAGGAGCCGCATGGAAACAGAAGCCATTAGACTTGTGATAGGACTGAGAATCTGAAGCTGTGACTGTCGTGTGCATGGGGAAGTCATCAGTAACACCCTTTAACAAAAGAAAGCTACCAAAGTATGAACAACAAAAAAATGAATGGTTCCCAGATTCAGTCAGAAACATAATAAATGATTGTTATAAAGAATATTTCTATACATAGGAGTTGTGTTCATAAAAGTTACACAGGTGTTAAAGAAAGCTTTGATAAAGGAAAATGGTGTTTGTGTGCTGATCATACTCAAATGTTTTATAAACAAGGGAGCATTAAAAATTAATGTTGTTTTATAGTTGATAGGAGCAGGCAAGGCACTGTAAAGTGACCCTAGACACTAGTAACGAACAGCAATTTCAACAGGGTTTAGGAAGGATCTTGAGAGACTTTAGCATAGAGAAATAGAAACCTATTTAATTCTTAAAATATAAAAACTACATTTTAAAATGTACTAGTCATGCCATTAGTTTTGGAGAATAGGGACTTTCCAAAGAAATGAAAATAATGCCATCAACAGGGAACTATGTGTCTTTAATATGATGCACCATTGCTGTGGTTCTAAAGTGGAAAGGTCACTCTCAGTCTGAAGTGTCCGTCAGTAGTAGAGCTGTGCTTAATAGACACAGAACCCTGGGTTCAATCTAATCCTTTTTAAAAATCCTGTCACTCGATGACAACATTAAAATGTACGTCAAAGCAAGGAAGACATTTCCTACTAAATTATTTCTCTGCCCTTATCCCAGTGGCCCTTTCTGTCTTTCTGTTCACTATTGGTACTCCTGATTCAACATGTGAAGACCGTCTAGCCAGGATCCACATGTACAAGGGACTGTGCAAATCCTGTACATCAGGGCCTGGGTTATCTCAGTCGTAGCTTAGTTCTTATCCAGTCCTATCTATTACCTGCAAAATGTCCTAATTCCACATTTCCTTAAAACCAAATAAAAGGAAAACTTCCTCTCTCTCAGTGACAGAGCCTCTGGGTCCTGTCTGCATTTTGAGCCCAGGCAGGTAAATTTAACACAGTGGATTTCTCCAAGCTACCCAAAATCCATGATGAAGATAAAGCACATTTGGTTATGTGCATGGAGTCTCAGGGCCTGTGGTTACAGCCTGTGACATGGCAAGTGCTGCTGTGTACGAGCTGGTGAGAGTGGGGCACAGCGAGCTGGTTGGAGAGATTATTCAATTGGAAGGTGACATGGCCACCATTCAGGTGTATAAAGAAACTTCTGGTGTCTCTGTTGGAGACCCTGTACTCTGCACTGGTAAAGCTCTCTTGGTAGAGCTGAGTCCTGGCATTATGGGAGCCATTTTTGATGGTATTCAGAGACCTCTGTCGGATATCGGCAATCAGACCCAAAGTATCGACATCCCCAGAGGAGTCGATGTGTCTTCTCGTAGCAGAGATATCAAATGGGAGTTTACACCCAACAAAAACCTACAGGTTGGTAGTCATGTCGCTAGTGGAGATATTTATGGGATTGTCAATGAGAACTTGCTCACAAAATCATGTTACCCCCATGTAACAGAGGAAGCGTGACTTACATCGCACCGCCTGAGAATTATGATGCATCTGATGTCATCCTGGAGCCTGAGTTTGAAGGTGTGAAGAAGTTCAGCATGGTCCAAGTAGGGCCTGTGTGTCAGGTGCGGCCTGTCACTGAAAAGCTACCTGCCAATCATCCCTTGCTTACTGGCCAGAGAGTTCTCAGTGCCCTTTGTCCGTGTGTTCAGGGAGGAACTACTGCTATTCCGGGTGCTTTGGGCTGTGAAAAGACTGATTTCCCAGTCTCCATCCAAGTACTCCAAGAGTGACGTCATCATCTACATCGGATTCAGTGAAAGAGGAAATGAGATGTCAGAAATTCTCCGGGACTTCCCTGAGCTCACCATGGAAGTTGATGGTAGAGTCAATCATGAAGAGGGCAGTGCTGGTAGCCAATACCTCCAACAGGCCTGTGGCTGCAAGAGAAGCCTCCATTTACACTGGAATTACACTGTCAGAATATT
Source organism: Mus pahari (assembly GCF_900095145.1). Classification (NCBI taxonomy): domain Eukaryota; kingdom Metazoa; phylum Chordata; class Mammalia; order Rodentia; family Muridae; genus Mus; species Mus pahari. The sequence goes on from NC_034600.1 coordinate 9,835,807, forward strand.
TCTGTGACATGGGCTACCACGTCAGTATGATGGCCCACTCTACCTGTAGATGAGCTGAGGCCCTCAGAGAAATCTCTGGCCTCTTAGCTGAAATACCTGCAGATAGTGAATACCCCACATACCTTGGTGCCCGGCTGACTTCTTTCTATGAGCGAGCAAGCAGAGTGAAATGTTTCAGAAACCCTAAGAGGGAAGGGAGTGTCAGCCTTGTAGGAGCAGTTTCTCCACCTGGGTATCTTTCAGGTGTTCTGGGGCTTGGATAAAAAGTTAGCTCAACGCAAGCACTTCCTCTCTGCCAACTGGCTCATCAGCTACAGCAAGTACATGCGTGCCTTGGATGAGTACTATGACCAACACTTCACAGGGTCCATTCCTCTGAGGACCAAAGCTAAGGACATTCTGCAGGAAGAAGAGGATCTGGCGGAAATTGTACAGCTCGTGGGAAAGGCCTCTTTAGCAGAGACGGATAAAATCACTCTAGAGGTGGCAAAACTTATTAAAGATGACTTCCTACAACAAAATGTGTACACTCCTTATGACAGGTTCTGTCCATTCTACAAGACAGTGGGGATGCTGTCCAACATGATTTCATTCTGTGACCTGGTCCACCAAGCTGTGAAAACCACTGCCCTGAGCAACAGTAAGATCACATGGTCCATCATCCAGAAGCACATGGGGGAGATCCTCTCTAAACTCTCCTCCATGAAATCCAAGGATCCAGTGAAAGATGATGAGGCGAAGAACAAGGCAGACTATGCACAACTTCTTGAAGATCTGCAGAATGTATTCTGTAGCCTTGAAGACTAGAACTGTGATTCCCTTCCTCTTCTTGAGCAAGCTCAGACCTGTATATTTTCCTGAATTTCTTGTCTACAACCTTTTGCTTCCTTATTGTGCAGTTTTAAGACTCGTGCCTATGGGTGTTCTTGTTCGTTTTGTTGTTTCTTTGGTAGGTCTTATAAAACATTCATTCCTTTGTTCCAGTCTTTAAAGGAGCTCCCTGCCCTTTATATGAAGTGGTGATGCATATGATACACATGTAACATATACATTGTAACATGATACATACTGTAAACTTGTATGTAAGGTGACCACCCCTTCCCTCTTCTCCAGTAAACTGTAAACAGGACTACTGCATGTCCTCTGTTGGGAATGGAACGCCAGATCTCCATACTGTGGATGGGTACTAGGAAACCACTCAGCGTTTGTAGTCAGGCCACTTGCAACTTAGTGGCTTGTTGAGTAACCATTTTGCAGGAAATATTTCCATTTAAAAATATAAAAGATTAATGTTCCAATTATTTGTAGCTTCCCCAGTATCAATCAGGACTGTTTCTGGGGCACTTGGGAACTATTTTGTTTTTGTAACTGACATTTGTAAGGCTGAACATAATAGATAAATCAGTTCCCTCTGAAAATGTGAAAGAAAGAAAAAGAGCCAGGTGGTCAAACTTAAATTGACGTCATCTTGTTAAAATATATTTTATTTCACTAAGAGAAATTTAATATCAAGGACTTTTATATACTCAATTAGTAGGAAACCTTTTTTTAATACAATTTAAAAATCATTGAAAATGTAATCCATATCCTAGGCATTCTTTTCCTCAGACTTAGTCAGATGAACTTCTCAGAGTGGGGGTTGGGTGGGAACTACAGTACCACAGACACACTGCAGTGCCTACAGGCAGTCTGACCCCGGAGAACCACCTGCTGTAGGAGTTTGGGGCCAGAGTGGCATGGTTTTCACAAGGTACATGTGTCATGTGTTTGTTTGCCTGTTGACATTCTAAAAATACTAAGTTTACCAGTTGCAGAAAATATTGTCTGTCTCTCTTTCACTGGTCCGGCAAGTTTCTCAACGGTGTCTGGTCACCAGCTTCCTGCCTGTTGATGGAGGTGAAAGTTGTTCTTGTATTTAACTGGTACCAAGAACAAAAGAAGAAAGAAAAGAAAAGATCAATTTCTGTCTTGCTGTTTCAGCGTGTTTAAATAATAATTCCCATATTTGCATAATAAGGCTTGCTTCAGGGAGCTCACAAGTATTTATTTTAAGGCTTGGTATGTTGTTTAAATTATTAGGTAGTGCGTTTCTTATGGTCTTTTGGGTAGACACAGTCAGTATACACTTCAGATGGAATGTGTAAGTCCTTGCTAGTGTATGTCTACACGGTGGACTGCTGTTGAAGAATATTCTTCCAACTACGGAACACTGTTGACAGATATGGCTTATGCAGTGACTTGTTGGGAGATGGATTAACGGTACTGCTTAATCGGTGTGCTTCCAATGTGGCTTCGTATCCAGAAGCCCTGACTAGTGGAGATGAGAAAGATTTCAAAACCCGTCTGCTTCTACCTACCAGCAACCTAGGCTTGTGAGCAGAATGAGTGATCCCAAGAACCTACTTGACCAGGTTGGTTTGGTCGTCCTGGATTCAGATGTGCTTTCCTCCTTGCTCTAAGACTGTTGGTGCATGAGTCTGAAGAGGCTGCAGAGAGCCCCCGGGTTTTCACTGTCGCTTTCCCTTGCCCACACTGGAGAGCTTCAGATTGTTCGCTGATAGTGCATCTTCAGTAGGGATATATTCAACAGCACAATCTGCTGCTTCTGTCCACTGGTTGGGTACAAATATCTGCCTCTGACTCTTTCAGCTGCTTGCTGGGTCTTCCAGAGTGGGGTCATGCTAGGTCCCTTTTTGTGAGCACTGCACAGCCTCAGAATAGTGTCAGGCCTTGGGACCTCCGCTTCAGCTGGATCCCACTTTGGGCCTGTCACTGGACCTTCTTTTCCTCAGGCTCCTCTCCATTTCCATCCCTGTAATTCATTCAGACAGGAACAGTCATGGATCAGAGATGCGACAGTAGGCTGGACCCCCCTCTCCCTCATTTGATGCCCTGTCTTCCTGCTGGAGGTGGGCTCTATAAGTTCCCTCTCCCTACTGTCAGGCATTTCATCTAAGGTCCCTCCCTGTGAGTCCTGGGAGTCTCTCACCTTCCAGGCCTCTGGTCCATTCTGGAGGGTCTCCTCAACCTCTTATCTCTCGAGGTTGCCTATTTCCATTCTTTCTGCTAGCCCTCAGGGCTTCAGTCCTTTTCCCTCACCCAATACCAGGTTCCCCTCTCCCCCCCCCAACCCCTCCACCCCCTCCACTTTCCCTCCCAGGTCCCTCCCCACTTGTGATTGCTTTCTTCTCCTTCCCAAGTGGAACTGAGGCATCCTCTTGGGCACTTCAGCTTGTTGACCTTTTTGAGTTCTGTGGACTGTATCAGATATTTTGTACTTTTGGGGAGACGGGGGTTAACATCCATTTATTAGTGAGTACATACCATTCATGTCCTTTTGTGTCTGAGTTATCTCACTCAGGATGATATTTTCTAGTTCCATCCATTTGCCTGCAAAACTCGGGATGTCCTCATTCTTAATAGCTGAGTAGTATCCCATTGTGTAAATGAACCACATTTTCTGTATCCATTCTTCCTTTGTGGGACAGCTGGGTTGTTTCCAGTTTCTAGCTATCACAGATAAGGCAGTTTGACAATAGCAAGTGGTTTTGCTCATTGTTTTTCTTTTACTTAATATTTATTTACTTACTTTACATCCTGACCAAAGCTTCCCCTCCCACCTCTCCTCCCAGTCCCTCCTTCCCCCGCCCCTTGTCATTTACATCTCCCCTCTCTCTCTTCACAAAAGGGGACTCTTCCTGTGGCTATCAACCAGCCTTGGCATATCAAATTTCAGTAAGACTAGGCACATTTTCTCCTATTAAAGTTGATCGTGCAGCCTAGTAAGGGGAAAGGATCCGAAAGGCAGGCAGTCCCACATAAAGACCAAGCTGTGCATAGTTGTTACTTATGTGCAGAGGGCCTAGATCAGTCCCATGCACGTTCCCTGGTTGGCAGTTCAGACTCTATGGGCCCCTATGTGCCCTGGTTAGCTGATTCGGTGGGGATTTTTATGGTGTCCTTGACCCCTCTGGCTCCTACAATCATTTCTCCCCTCTTCCAAAGGATTCTATGAGCCTATCCAAATGTTAGAGTGTGGGTCTCTGCATCTGTTCCCATCAGTTGCTGCCTCTCTGATGATGATTATGCTGGGCTCCTGTCCCTGCACATCTTGTAGACAGGACAAATTGTAGGTTGAAGGTTTTGTGACTGGGTTAGTGTTCCATTCCCTCCATTGGAAATCTTGCCTGGTTACAGGAGATAACCGATTCAGTCTCCATATCCTCTATTGTTAGGAGTCTTAGCTAGGGTCACCCTCATAAATTCCTGGGAGTTTCCATTGCCCTAGGTTTCTAGCTCATCCCAGAGATGCCTACCCCATCCCAGTTGTCTCTCCTGATACACTCCCTTTCTCCTCACCCCACCTGATCCTGCCTGTTCCCATCCCCACACCCAACCCCACACCCAACCCCTTCATCCCCCCCCCCCGCCCAATTCATCCACAGTGTCTATCTATTCTGTTTCTCATTCTCATTGAGATTCACACGCCCCTCCCCCTTGAGCCCTCCTTGTTATGTAGCTTCCTTGGTTTTGTGGACTAGAGCATGGTTATCCTTTAGCTTACAGCTAATATCAACTTATAAGTGAGTACATAACATGTTTGTCTCTTTGGTCATACCTCACTCAGGATGATATTTTCTAGTTCCATCCATTTGCCTGCAAAATTCATGATGTCCTTGTTTTTAATAGTTGAATAGGATTCCACTGTCTATATCCATTCTTCAGTTAAGGGACATTTAAGCTGTTTCCAGTCTCTGGCTATTATGAATAAGGCTGCTATGAACATAGTGGAGGAAGTGTCCTTGTATTATGGTGGAGTAACTTATGTGTATATATATGTCCAGGAGTAGTATAGCTGAATCTTGAGGTAGATCTATTCTCAATTTTCTGAGAAACCACCAAATTGATTTCCAACATGATTGTACAAGTTTGCACTCCCAGGTGCAATGGAAAAGTGTTCCCCTTGCTCCACATCCTCACCAGCATGAGCTGTCGCTTGAGTTTTTGATCTTAGCCATTCTGACAGATGTATGATGGAATCTCAGAGTTGGTTTAATTTGTATTTCCCTCTTGGCTAAGGATATTGAACATTTATTTAAGTGCTTCTCAGCCATTAGAGATTCCTCTGTAGAGAATTCTGTTTAGCTCTGTACTCCATTTTTTTTAATTGGATTATTTGGTTTTTAATGTCTAGTTTCTTGAGTTTTATATATATTTTAGATATAAATCCAGAAGTAACTCTACACCCCTATGGACACTTGATTTTTGACAAAGAAGCCAAAATTATACAGTGTAAAAATGAAAGTATCTTCAACAAATGTTGCTGGTCTAACTGGATATCTGTATGTAGAAGAATGCAAATTGATCCATATCTATCACCCTTCCCAAAACTCAACTAAAATCAACAGTAAATAAATGGGATCCCATGAAATGGTGAAACTTCTGTAAGGCAAAGGACACTGTCAATGGGACAAAACAGTCTACAGAATGGGAAAAAAAAAATCACTAACACTACAAATGATAGAGGGTTAACATCCAAAATATATTAAGAGCTCAAGCCCTTTATTTTTTTTGTCGGTGTTTTATTTTTTGTTTGTTTGTTCATTTGTTTATTCGTTTGTGTGTTTGTTTTGATAATAGCCATTTTTGGCTATGTTAAAGTGAACACAGTTTATAATATTCATTTCCCTGATTATAATAAGGATGTTAAATACTTTTCTTCTTTTTGAGAAATCTCTTTACTTCTGTAACCTATTTTTTTAATTGGCTTTTTATTTTCTTGGTGTTTAGTTTTTGTTTCAGTTCTTTATATATTCTAGACACTAACCTTCTATATAGCTGGCAAAGAATTTCTCCCATGCTATAGATAAATCTTCACTCAGCTTACATGTTTGCTGTATGAAGCTTTTTAATTTCATGAGGTCCCACTTGTCAATTTCTGCCCTTATTTCTGGAACAAATGAGATTCTATTAAAAAGATCTGTGCCTACTCCTGTGTCTTTGTAGCTTTTTGTTTTGTTTTGTTTTGTTTTGTTTTTGTTAGTTTGTTTATTTTTCTTCTAGGTCGAAGATTTTAGATTTTATATTGAGATCTTTAATCTATTTATATTTTATTTCTGTGCATGGTAAAGATAAGGGTCTAGCATTATTCTTATACCTGTGAGTGCCCAATTTTTAAGCACTGTTTGTTGAATAAATAGATTACAAAAGGTTAATAGTCTTAAACTAATGTAGACATTTCTACTTAGAGTGAGCCAATAGTAGTGAAACTGCTTCTTCCTGTTTTCTTTTTTTTATTTTCTTTATTTACATTTCAAATGCTATCTCGAAAGTTCCCTATACCCCCCCCCCTCCGCCCCTGCTCCCCTACCCACCAACTACTTGGTCCTGGCCTTACCCTGTGCTCTTCCTGTTTTCTTTTCACCCAAGAAAAATTGGAAGATTACTTTCTTTAGTCTTCCCATCGCACAATCCTCCACACTGTTACTGAACTTTTTGTTCAGTACCAGCCAATTTTAACCATATTCTTATTAATTCTTTGAGAATCTCATACATACTTGGCATACTCACAATTTTCCCACAGTTCTTCCCATAACCAACCTCCCAACATTTCCTCCCAATCTTGAGAATCCTTTTCCCCCATCAAGTTCAGACGGTGTTGCCCAGCTAGTCCTGGGGGCCAGGGAAAAGACCTGAGTCAACCTATCAGGGATCACATCATCAATGAAAAACTAACTCTCCCTCTCCCGACAGCTCTCAAATGCCAATAGCTCCTCATCAAACGGTAAGATTTCAGGTCCACCTTCTCTCCTCTAGGCTTTGATTTTGTGTGGCTACAGGGTGCACAGGTCTTGTGTGTACACTCTCACAATAGCTGTGAGTTCATGTGTGTAACCACTTTGCTATGTCTGATATATGTTGTTTCCTTAAAGTCATTCTTCACCTCTGGCTCTTATAATCATCTTTCACCCCCTCTTTCATGAAAATCCCTAACCTTTGCAGGGAAGGTGATAAATATATACAAATAAATGTAAATATAAATATGTTCCATTTAGGGCTGAGTGCTCCAAAATCTCTCATTCTCTTCACATTGACCAGCTGCTGCTCTCAGTACCTGACTGGTTTTGAACTTCAAGTAGTTTTTGCTCAAATAAAAAAATACTACATTGTCTCTGTTTACTCTGAGAAAATGGTACATACTTGCCAGGCTACATTCTTACCTCATGGTCAGGGAACTCACTAAAATGTCAGAGAATTTAAGTTATTCTATATGCCTATTAGTTCTGCTGCTTTGGGATGTAATGACTCATATTAGTAATCTACATAATAAAAAGGGTTGGTGAATTTTTACCAGACTGTCCTTTTGGGACTATAATTTTCAGCACGGTGGAAGCTTTGCCAATCCTTTGGTGCTCAAGCATCGCCTTTATCAGTGACAGCAGCGTGAGTGCTACAACTGTGTGTTACCTGCAAAAGTCAGACATCACATCACATAGATCTGGCAAGGTCTTTACTTGAAGAGTTACCAAGTATACTTGATTAAAACATCACCATCCTGTAGGCAAATATAGTGACTTTGAAATCTCATTAAAATTGATTTCAGATTTGGTGCTATAGATTAGTTGATAAGTCTATTCTTTTCAGAGACTTTAAATCAATTAGAGCCAAAACATAAGAAGAAAATCCTGGTCTTCACAGGTTGGTTTGATTTTTTAGCACTTTCAGGATGACTGAATTTCTATGGGCAATGGCCTTCCCTGCATCTTATTGGGGTGGGGGTGGGGGAGTTGGACTCCCAGGGATTATAACAGCATATACAAGTTCTAATCAGACAAAATCCCAGCAGAGGTGGGGGGTGAGCATGATTCTCACCCTAACTGAGGAGCTATTGACAACTAATAGCTCATGAGGGAGGAAGTCAATTTTCTTTACTAGTGTAGTCCCTGGTCAATTGACCACTATGCAGTAGAAGAACACACTTGAGTATATTGGCAGCACGAACTAGACTCAGTAGGTTTTAAAAAGGGGGTGGGGAACACATAGTTGTGTGAACAGGAAAGGGAGGGTGGATCTGGGAGGATGGAAATGAATATATCTGATGAAAATACATCATTTGAAATTTCCAAAAGAATTTTTAAAAATAAGAAAATGAAGTAAGCTTATTCACTGATGTAAGCTGACCATTGTTCTATATGTATCTGAGGTATGATACCTTGGTACATTTTTATAATTTTTTATTTTGATTTTGATTATTTTTTTATAATTTAGGTATAAGTTTTAATTTTCAATTTTCAACTTGTTGGACTTTAAAAAGTGCATATACCTATGTCTTAGTGCCTTTTGTGCTAAGTAGGTTATAATGAAGAAAAACATATTGTCCCATAGGTCTGGAGTCCAGGAATTTTCAGGCCAGATTCCACAGTTCTCTTTCAGATCCTGTCTGGCTTTCTGTGGTTCTTAACTTTTCTTTCTGTTTTTGTGTTTGTTTTACATTCTGTCTTTTGTTTTTATGTTGAGAATTGTTTCTTTATTGGAATTGGTATATTTTATAGTATGTGATGGTCTCTCTCTTGATAATGTATCTTGGAAGGGATCGGTCCTTGGTGTGGTTCACAGAACGGGTTATACCCGTACTTTTCATAATCTCAAAGGATAATTACCCATCATGGTCTTTTCCTCACAGACCCCTTGCAGCAAGCTAAAATTTGAAAGTGGTGAACTGTGACCTGCTGGCCACACAGACATTTATTTTTTTAATTTCTTCCTGGTGAGTCCTCCCCTGCCACAATCTCCATCATACTCTTCAGACATTATTCTGAATTCTATCACCGTTTTTTTTTCCATTTTTGATTTCATATAAGTAGCATATACAGCCTTTACTCTGTGTTTGGCTTTATTCACCTAATCAGATATTTTCAAACTATCAAGTAGATCACTGTCTTAGTTTAACACCTGCTGTATTAAACACTCTGATAAAAGAAACTTAAGGAAGAAATAGTCTATTTTGACTCATAGTCCAAAGTACAGAAAGCAAAGAATCAGGAGATTTAAAAAGCTGGTCCATCCTGCATCCACAATCAAGAAATAAAGACAGGGCTGGAGAGATGGCTCAGTGGTTAAGAGCACCGACTGCTCTTCCGAAGGTTCCATGCTCAAATCCCAGCTCACACCCATCTGTAATGAGATCTGATGCCCTCTTCTGGGGTGTCTGAAGACAGCTACAGTGTACTTACATATAATAAATAAATAAATCTTAAAAAAAAAATAAGTAAAGACAAATGATGTGTATGCTGGTGCTGTTTGCTTTCTCTATTTTATGAGGTGCAGGACACCCCACACCCTGCCCAGAGAATGATCTCACCCATGGTAATGGACCCTCTCATGTCAGTTAATCTAATGAAGATAATTGCCAACAGCATTCTCAGGGGCAACCTCCCCAGTGATACTAAGTCTGTCAAGCTGACAACACTGACCATCATATTCACTGATCTGTAACTATTAAGTAGTATTCACATGGTGAACTTCTTACACTTCACCCATTTTTCTATTGATGGGCATTAGAACTATACTCAGCTTGGCGATATTGTGAATAAACAGCCCATAACAAGAATACAGTCATATGTATGTCTTGCTTTACTTTTCAAATATCTCAAGTGATTTCAAAAAATAATTATACCATTTCACCTGTTCATTAGTGATATATAGGCATTTCTACCTGAGTTGCTGTATCTTCATAGATGTTCATTATTATGGTCTTTTTAATTATAGTTTTAATTACAGTAACTAGATCATGTAAGTATCATGTAGATATGGATAATGTTGCCTATGCTACATTTATATTTCTTTGCTATTTTTCCAGTCAATATTTTGTTCTTTCTTTCTTTTTAGTAGCCATGGCTTGCCTGGAACTCTCTCAAACTCATAGTGGTTTGCCTGTCTCTGGCTCCCAAATGCTGGAATTAAAGCTGTGTGTGCTACCATACCCAGCTGCCTCCCACCTCAGCTTTCTGATATGTTTCAAGCGTAAATTGCCACCATGCACCATCCGTGACTTGATGCTCAGATTTGGCGATCCTATTGATCGGTTTTTAAGAGTGCTTTGGTCTTTTTCAGTATTTTTCTGATTTGCTATTAACATATTTTATTGTGTTGGATTGTGAATGATAACTTGTTTCATCGTTGAAGTATATTATCCTCTCAGATATTTGTTATGGTAGATATTTATTTTTAATTGAAAATTCATATAATGTATTCTGATTTCCACTTCCCCATCTCCTCCCTGATCCTCCCCATCTATACATCCATTCAACTGCACGCCTTCTTTCTCTTTAGAGAGCACACAGGCAAATTAAAAAAAAAAAAAATCAGTAAGCCGGGCGGTGGTGGTTGCATGCCTTTAATCCCAGCACCTGGGAGGCAGAGGCAGGCAGATTTCTGAGTTCGAGGCCAGCCTGGTCTACAGAGTGAGTTCCAGGACAGCCAGGGCTANACAGAGAAACCCTGTCTCGGAAAACCACAAAAAAAAAAAAATCAATAAAATAAAGCACAATAGAAAAAAAGAAACCTGAATAATAGTATTCCATTGTGTAAATGGACCACATTTTGTGTATCCATTCTTCCATTGAGGGACTTCTAGGTTGTGTCAAACTTCTGGCTATTACAAATAAGGCTACTTATGAACATAGTGGAGCACACATCCTTTTGGTATGGTGGGGCGTCTTTTGGGTATATGCCCAAGAGTGGTATAACTGGGTCTTCAGGTAAACTATTTCTAATTTTCTAAGGAATTGCCAGATTGATTTCCATAGTGGTTGTCCCAGCTTGCAATCCCACCAGCAGTGGAGGAGTGTTCTTCTTTCTCCACATCCTGGCCAGCATATGTTGTCACTTGAGTTTTTGATCTTTGACATTCTGATTGAAGTAAGAGGGAATCTCAGTAGTTTTTGATTTGCATTTCTCTGGTGAGGACTTTGACCATTTCTTTAAGTGCTTCTCTGCCACTCAAAATTCTTCTGTTATGAATTCTCTGTTTAGCTCTGTACCCCATTTTTAATTGGGTTATTTTGAGTTTTTTGGAAGTTAGCTTCCTGAATTCTTTAAATATTTTGGTTATAGGCCCCTGTCAGATATAGGGTTAGTGAAGATTTTTTCCCCCAATCATCTGCAGGTTGCTGTTGATGGTGTCTTTGGTCTTACAGAAGCTTTTCAGCTTCATGAGATCCCATTTATTGATTATTTTAGAGCCTGAGTTCATCACACAGTGGAATACTATTCAGCTATTAAAAACAAGTGCATCATGAATTTTTCAGGAAAATGCATGAAACTAGAAAATATCATCCTGAGTGAGGTAACTCAGACCCAAAAGGACAAAATGTACTCACTGATAAGTGGATAGTAGCCAAAACGTACAGAATACCTAGAACACAACCCACATAAGAAATGTAACAAATAGAAAGGCCCAAGTGAGGATGTTTTAATTCCTATTAGAAGGAGGACAGAAATAATCATGGGAGACAGAGGGAGGAAGGGACCCCTGTGGTTCAATTAGGGGAAGGATTGAAGAAGCTGAGGAGGAGAGCGACCCCATAGGAAAGCCAGCAGTCTCAGCTAACCTGGACCCCTGAGATCTCTCAGACACTGAGCCACCAACTGGAGAGCGACCCCATAGGAAAGCCAGCAGTCTCAGCTAACCTGGACCCCTGAGATCTCTCAGACACTGAGCCACCAACCAGGAGCATACACAGACCAGCCTGAGGTCCCTGACACAAATATAGCAGAGGTCTGCCCAGTGAGGCCTTAGTGGGAGAAGATGTGCTTAATACTTGAGAGGCTTGAGGCCCCAGGCAAGAGGGAGGCCTGATGAGGGGGGAGCACCCTCTCAGAAGCAAGGGGAATGAGGAATGGAATGAGAACCTGTGGAAGTGGTGACTGAGAGGGAGGGCAATGACAGGAATGTAAATAAAGAAAAAATTTTTTAAAAGAAAGAAATTAAGAAAGCATAAAAATACACAAATAAACAGCATAAAAATACAAAAGTTGAATCCTAAAATAAACAAGTAAAAGACCATTAAGATTTTTTTTAAAGCCCAAATAAAGCAATATGAAAGAAAATCTACAAAAGCATATGTCGGATGTTTAAATTGTAGGCTAAGGACATTGGAGTTGCTCAAGCTTGGTAGTCTGTCTCAAGTGTGGAGTTTCACCCTTACATTTAGAATAAACTTTTAGACACTGCATGCAGTCTTTATGTCTAAGGACTCTGAGTTTCAGGGGAACACCCCTAGTGTTCAAACCTTGTAGGTTTGTAGAGAATCAAACTCAAGATGGTCTACCCTTTGTCCTTCAGGTTCCCACCTGTAGACTCCTCCCAGGTCATCAACGTCTTCCTTATGCAAACATGATTTATAATTCAACCAAAATAATTGAGAATATTTGTAAATTACTCCTTCTGTGGTTGCCCTCTTTCTATGAAGACTTTTCCTTATTGGTTTCCTGCTCATCTCAGACCCATGGAAAGCTCTAGGCAGTGAAGCGGAGCCCTCAGCTAGGGGAACAGCTATGTGTGCGTGAAGGCAAGCAAGTTCTTTAGGCAAAGGCCAACCTGGTGTAGAGCCTGCTCTCTGGTGCATCAAATAACTGTAGTTTATATTTTATTCATAATTCATCTTCCTACAAATGGGAGAGCTAAATTATTATCAAATCAAGAACTATCAGTATGGAATCTTTTATTAAATGAATTTGGGTTGAAATACAGTTCATTTTTTCCAATTATTAAAGTCATGTGTTTTCTCAAAAGAAATTGAGGATATGTTTATAAGAAATGCCTGAAAGGACACGTGCCAAGTTGTCATGGCTGATAGGATTATTGGTAGCTTCATATTTGTTTTTACTGCCTTAGTTTTGTGCGTTCCTGATTAAAACCCTACAGCAGTTCAGTACGTTCAGGTTTTCTGGTGACTGCTGTAGTTTTGATGGCTCTCTATAGAGGGTACCTGTGCTCTTTTGCTACATTCATATTGTAAGTTCAGTAGCTTACTCTGTGAGGTCCTCATGTAGAAAACAATACTCACTCTGCCTTAAAAAGAGAGAATTAAGACAACTCAAAGTTTAAAAGCTTACCCAGAATTGCAAGCATATTAGTAGAGGAGCCAGAAATAGATCTTGATCATTAAGTCCCTCAGTTCAGCTGTGTACACTATTTCTAAGCCCTCGACATAAGTATATGTAGTTAATTGTACATTTTCTAATGAGTATGGGGAAATTATCATAGTTAAATATAAGTCTCAAATATTTTGGAAACTTTAGCCACTGATTTCAATCTTCTGTATCAGACATCTTACTAAAACTCCTAGCAAGTACAAAATTTGCCTGGTTTTAATTCTACTACAATCAACCCTCCAAGAACACCATCAAAAGAGCAGGAAGGCTCTCACTGACATAGCAAATGATTTCTTTCTTTACTGCTCGTCAGTTTCTTTATATACAAGACACAGTCAACAAATGAGTATTTAATATAGTTATTCACTGATAAATATAGAAATTTAGCTTGGAATATTTTAATCGTAGTCCTAAATTTTTACTGTTAATTTGCTAAAAATATCAGAAAACATACTGATGAATTAATTAGGATTCTCATTCTAAAATTTCACATTGAAGAAAACACTAACATTTAAAAGATACAAAATAATGGGAAGAGAAAATGGGGCTGGTAAAGATGAGATAAAAATGATTACATGAGCGCACGCAAATGGATTTATCTGGAGGATATCATCCTTAGTGAGGTAACCCAATCA
>NC_034600.1:9850349-9853277 GCF_900095145.1 Mus pahari
TGTGTGTGTGTGTGTGTGTCAGTTTCACTGTTATTTTGTATAATTAATATGTACCAATAAAAATATTCCCATAAAGAGGAATTATAGTGGTTCTGTGGAGAAGCCATCACATGGTTGTACTTGAGTAGCATGCATAAATCCTAGGTTGCATCATCAATACCACATGAAGCCAGATCTGGCAGCACATTCCTAGAAGCCCGGCCCTTGGAGGTAAGACAGGAAAATCAGAAGTTCAAGACCATCCTCAGCTCCATGGTGAGATGCAGGATGGCCTGAACTACATAAGACTCTCTCTCTCTCTCTCTCTCAAAAACAAAGCAGAACAAAACAAACAAACAATAACAAAAACTGTGACAGGCATAGTGACTCATGCCTGTAATCCCAGAACTCCAGAGACTATAACAGGAAGATCACAAGTTTGAGGCTACCCTGCCTCAAGCATATACACAAATAAAACATAATCTTAATAATAAACTAATTTAAATAAATTAAAACCTTAATAGAAATACATAAAAATAAGATGTGGGTCTTGGGAGCAAACTCGGTGGAGCATCCCAAGGTCCCCAGAGGACTCCACACTGCAGGCACCCTAGCACACCCAGGATCTTGAGATCACTGGCGAGTGAAACACAACATCTGTTCCAAAAAATCTGCAGGGTCTTGTGCCAGCAGGAACAGGCACAAAGGAAACCTACAGAACCAGTGGCTGGGGATCATTCTGGTCTGCACCAGCCCAGAGCCATCTTGGGCGCGAACTCAGCAGGCCTTAGCACACCCAGGATCTTGGGATCCCTGAGACCAGTCTACTCAGGAGAGCACACGGGAGGCAGAAGCTCTAACTAACCCTCTGTGCCATCTTCCCAGCCCCTAAAGCTTAGTTATTCTCAGTATGTAACGCTAAACTTAATTTTGTTCTGGAAAGTGGTTTAAGAACAGCTAGCTAAAGTGGCATGCAAGGGTTTTTTTTTTCTCATTATTTTGTTTATTTACATTTCAAATGTTGTCCCCCTCCTCAGTCTCCACTCCCCACCCCCGAAAACTCCCCACCCCATCGCTCCTTCCCTTTGCCTCTCAGGGGGTGGTCTCCCACCCACCCACTCCCACCTCATCCCTCTAGCATCCCCTTCTCTGGGGCAACAAGCCTCCCCAGGAGCAGATGCCTCCCCTCCCATTGATGCCAGATAAGGCAGTCCTCTGCTGCATATGTAGAGGGAACCAAGGACAGACCCGCTCTTTGGTGGGCGGTTTCCCCCCTGAGCTCTGCGGGGCCTGGTGAATTGATATTGTTGTTCTTCCTATGGGGTTTAGACTGAGACGCTATATCTGTGCACAGCCTGCACTTGGTAGCTGCATTGTGCCCAAGGAAGAGAATGCCTTGTTGTTAGGAAATGCATTCTAAAGGGGATAGCCTTCCAGTTAGCTCTCAGCTAACTTTGTCTTATGTGTGCACACATACAGAGATGCAGACACGGTGTAGGAGTGAAGAAATACCTGTGACATGTTTTTGAAAATGAATCTGGATAAAAAAATAACTAAGTCTAATCTACAATTTTATAAATCTAAAAGTATTTTTAATTGTTTTTAAACTTAGTTTTGTTGGTGTTACTATTGTTTTTATTGTTTTAGATTTTTGTTTGCATGTGTGTATGTGTGCCTTATGAAAGCCTGCTGCACAAGGAGGTCAGAAGAAGTCTTCTAACCTCTGGGATTAGAACATGGCTATGAACAACCACGTGGACGCTGAAAACTGAACCTAGCCCTTTGTGAGAACAAGTGCTAAGGGACTGCTGAGCCATCTTTGCTTCTAGCTCCATATTTGGTGGTTCTATTTGTGTGTGTGTGTGTGTGTGTGTGTGTGTGTGTGTGTGTGTGTAAAATGTACATGTATAAGCAATGTGTACATGTATAGTATGGAAACCAAAGAGGCCTCCTTCATGCTCTCGGTCTGTCCCTCCTCTAAGGCAGAGACTCCATAGGCAGACCAGAAGTCCGCAACCCCAGCAGTCTCCCTGCCCCCTTCCTAGCTCAGCTCTGGAACCACGGGCCTTTCCAGGAAATGTTTGGATTTTCCAATTCTTATATTTGGAGAATGTAAGCTCTTAACCATGGAAACATGTTGATTCTCTGGTTTTGGTTTTCAGTCAAAATGGTACCACGGGCTGGTGGGATGGCTCAGCTGTTAAGAGCACTGACTACTCACAACCATCCACAATGAGAAACAAGATAAAGCTGTCTCCTGAGAGGCTCTGCCGGTGTGTGACTAATACAGAAGTGGATGCTCACAGCCATCCACTGGATGGAGCACAGGGCCTCCAATGAAGGAGCTAGAGAAAGTACCCAAGGAGCTGAAGGGCTTTGAAGCCCCATAGGAGGAACAACTATATGAACTAACCAGTAACCCCAGAGCTCCCTGGGACTAAACCACCAGTCAAAGAAAACACATGGTGGGACTCATGGCTCTAGCTGCATATGTAGCAGAGGATGGCCTAGTCAGTCATCAATGGGAGGAGAGGCCCTTGGTCCTGTGAAGGTTCTGTGTCCCAGTATAGGGAACTACCAGGGCTAGGAAGCGTGAGTCAGTGGGTTGGGGAGCATGGGTAGGGGGGCAGGAGATAGGGGATTTTCGGAGGGGAAACCAGGAAAGAGGATAACATTTGAGATGTAAATAAAGAAAATATCTAATAAAAAATAAATAAATTTTTCTCTCTCAATTACTTAATTTTTCCCATTTTTAATTAGGTATTTACTTCATTTACATTTCAAATGCTATCCCGAAAGTCCCCTATACCCTCTCCCCCCTACTCACTCACTCCCACTTCTTGGCCCTGGCCTTCCCCTGTACTGGGGCATATAAAGTTTGCAAGACCAAGGGGCTCTCTTCCCAATGATGGTCGACTAGGCCATCTTCTGCTACATATGCAGCTAGAG